>NW_027142353.1:600000-802500 GCF_026170545.1 Melanerpes formicivorus | reverse complement strand
TTTAGCATGGAGTTGGAGCCCTCTCCCCCGTAACACCCAAGTGCTGTACAGATGCTGTTATGCAGCAAGGTGAATACAATAAAGCTGTTGCAATGGTAATGGCTGCATCACCCTAATAAACACAAGACCTTCAGATTCAAACTCTGATAATGATATTACAGCTACAGTTACGGCTTATTTATTTAACCAAGGGCAAAGTTGTTGAGACACAGTTTCATTTTCAAGAAAGCCCTGACAAGGCAGATGGCAGTAATGGCACAGGATAAATGAACTTCTTCACCAGCTGGCCAATACAAAATACAGCACATTTTGGGAGGACAGACTATGTGCTCTTGAGGGGAAACATAAACCAACAAAATTAAATACCTGCTGAGCATTAATAAACCCATTAGTGAACATTAATAAAATAAAAACACTCACTCTTTACAGTCCCAGGAGTCAGCAGCTCCAGTCTCCGTGAACTATTTAGTGAGGCTGGAAGAATGATTTGAGACGGTGAGCTGGGAAAAGAGTAAATCAGTAGGTACATTTTAGTTAATGGGCAAGAACTGAGTATAGCTAAGGGCTGAATCAGCTGAAGTGAAGGTTGGAATGGGTCTATGAGGAAATTAATAATTCTGTATACAGAGAGGGGTTTCAACAGCACGCAGTAAATAACACCCAGGGACACACACTGAACAATGAGGATAAAACAAATCATTGAATAGTTGCAGTGTTCTGCAGTGTCCTTCCTGCCTGAATAAGGTGGGTGTGAGGTAGGGGGGAAAAAAAGTTTATAAATGAATACCCTATCAGAATTAGACACTATCAAGGTTGCTTGGTCCTTATTTGGAGTTCCCATGCCAGTATATTTGTCTTCTCTGTCCTAATTGAATTTCCTTCATGTTAGACCAACTGATCTCTCTTCATTTTTTCTATCTTGTCTAGAGCCTCTTGTCTGTTCTTTCCAACTCTCTTCCTAGATTTGTCTCTCCTAACCCCTAACTTAAGTGTATCTTCTCCTTTCTGAGTCTAGCTCAGTGCAGTCCTGAGGCACTATATCCATACTTCCTAAATACTTCTCCAACATTCTATTTACTCTCTGTTCAAGAGAGAGTCAAACAAGAAATTGCACATAACAGAACTCATCAGTTTCATGAATGAATTCTGATCCCGGTGCACAGCAACCCTAAATGATTCCTTTAGTAGAAAACAGGACATTAATGATACTGCAAACAGATTTATTTTTTTTTCTGGTACACTTGAAGTGTGGAATCGAACAGTGTGTTTCAGTGTATTTAGAAACAATGGTTTGTCAAGGTTACACTGTTTCTCCAATCTGTCAATAATGATTATTCTAAATCAGAAAAGGAATGTAAGAGAAAAATCTGAGATTCTTCTGGGTACCTAGAGAGGTTTTGAATAACAAAGCCTCAAAAAATAAGTCAGGACAAATCAAGAAAACCAGCATGTTGTTTTGTTGTTGCTTTATTTTGTTTTGTTTTGTTTTGTTTTTACTTGTGGTCTTGTTATTATTTTTTTCCTGAATTTGCATTCTACATAACGTGTCCAAATTTTTGTGTAACGAGAAAGAGATATATGACATGAAAATACCTTTCAAAGAAACCACAAAACCCACTGGGTTCAATGATCTTTATATTTTTTTCCTCAGGGTGAAAAACAACAACAACAACAACAAAAACAACAAAAAACAACCCACAAAAAATATCCTTTAGATAAAACATAAAAATACCTCCAAATTATCGTTATTCATGGTTCGATGTTCTACTTAGTAAATACTATCAATAAGTAGACTAAAAAATGTTGATTTCTTTTTCACTTCTAATTTAGCCTAGTTTGTAAATTGACAGGGAATTTATGAACACTGACTAAAACTAAATGAATCATCTATAGTTTTGGGTTGATTTTTGGTGGTGTTTTTTTGGTTTTGTTTGTTTGTTGTTGGTTTTTTAGTATTGTATATATTGCTTTTAATCCTTGAAAGTTTTGCTTAATGGAATAATTTAAAGTACACATATTATATCCATATTATTGCATTGTGTTCACAAACAATTTTTAATAAGATTGCCAGATGATGCAAACCTGTTGTTACAACTACTAAATCAATGCTGGATATCATTCACTGCAAATAAGTTGCAATTTAATTTTATTTAAAGTCTCATTTATATATGAAGTTATTATAATAGCATTCATTTGTAATTAATAAAAATTAGATGCAATGTCTTAGCATTGACAAAAAAAATAATAAAAGAATGTGGGGAGAAGACAGACAGAAGATAATATTGTGGTAATGTATTTAATTGACAGACAGCTGTCTAGTCAAAGCAGCATAAACTCATCCAAAATCCATTGATCATAGAAAAAGTAGCTTTGGGTCTTCCAATTGAGTAACAGAAACCAAGAATAAAGCCATGGAAATAAGCAGTTGCATTTTACAAATGGAGTTATCAACACTGCCAGTATTTCTGCCTATAGTAATGTAAACTTCAATGTGTATAAAATGACCGTGTAAAATACTGAAGTCAGATTGATGAAAGTATGCTGCAAAGCTTCTCAGTGTGCAAAAATTACTGTTCCTAAGAATAAAAATAGGAGATAAAGATAATTCCTTGCTGAGAAAGTAGATGTGATTCTCAATTTGTCTGCATCCATGTGAATGAACTATATACGGTTATTGTAAATTTTATGAGAGAACAAAAGGTATTCTCATTTATTTCAGTTGACAAGAGAAACCTTCAAATAATATTTATTTTTATATTTTCCCAAAATAAATTCTTGTTATAATTATTTAAATCAAAATTATTTGTACAAATACAATTTCCTACCAAAAGCCCATTAAAAAAATTTAGTCTTCAGCAGTTTCTTTGTAGTTTTTTATTATTTGATTGCTTGTATTGAAAAGGCTTGTGAGTCTGTAGCATTGACTGAAACTCAAAATTATCCTCTTTTGTGAATTTAAATATTTTGTCATACATTCAAGATGAAAAATATAAAAATTTCACCACAGAAAAGATGCAGAAATAAATTTAGGCAGATTCTGAACTGCTATTGTAAGTCACTGGTGGACACTAAGATACTGTTTGAGAAATTGTGACAGTCCAGTGACATTCACAGAATCACGGAATCACCAAGGTTGGAAGAGACCTCAAAGATCATTAAGTCCAACCTGTTACCACAGACCTCATGACTAAACCATGGCACCAAGTGCCACGTCCAATCCCCTCTTGAACACCTCCAGGGATGGTGATTCCACCACCTCCCTGGGCAGCCCATTCCAATGGCTAATGACTCTCTCGGTGAAGAACTTTGTCATCACCTCAAGCCCAAACTTCCCCTGGTGCAGCTTGAGACTGTGTCCTCTTGTTCTGGTGCTGGTTGCAGAAAGGGAAGAGCTACATGAATGGATTTGGTAAGAAGTTGCCAGAAACTTCTCTCCTCTCAAATGTAGCCAGTTCCAGCTCCTTCCAGGGTAGACCTACATTTGGTCAAAGCTGAGACAAACAACAACAGTAATAGCACTACTGTGGTAACACATGTAAAAAAGTGTAAAAGCTATTTCCAATCAGCAGCTAAGAGTGAGAGAAACAATTCTGCAGACACCAAGATCAGTGACGGATGATGGGGAGGAGATTCTCCAGGCACCAGACCAGAGATTTTTCTTCAGCTTGTAGTGAAGGCAACGGTGAATTCTTCAACTCCATGTAGAGCTTGTATTGGATCAGGTTTTTCTGACAGGAGCTGTGACACCATGGGGGACCCATATTGGTGCAATCCATTCCTGAAAGATTACACCCCATAGAAAGGACCCACATTGAAGCAGTTTGTTCTTATCTTGACCCGTGACCCTTTTCTTGAATTTTCTTTGCCCCTTTCAAACAGAGTATATTTAGATTAGATTACCCACAGGTGGCCCAGAGAATTTGAGCGTGTCCAGTTTCTAGAAGTGCTCAAGATGAGGCTGGAGGGGGCTTTAAGCAACCTGATTTTTTGAAAGATGGATGTGTCCACTGCAGGTGGTGTGGACTGATCTTTAAAAGTCTATTCCCTCTCAAACCATTCTTTGATTTTATATACAAGAAACCTAAGAAAAAAATGCTATAAACCACCATATTTTCAGCATTAGTTCAATAGTTCTGTAATTGCTACTCTAAATGCAACGGATTCATTGCATTCATGCAGTTACTAACCATAACTACTTCCTTTTTTTCTTTTTTTTTCCCCTCCTGTCATAATAAAGGTTTAATTTTCCCCAGGTGAGCATTACAGAGATTTTTCTCTGACCCTTTCATCCTTTGATCTTGGCAAGGGTTTCAGAGAAGGCTGCCCTCAGCCTTTCAGTGCTTGGTTTCTGACTAAAATGTTTAAGGAAACCAATTTTTCATTAAAAGAATGCTCTGTGGTGGCACAATGAAAAAAAAAAATGTTCTCTAAGTTAGCACATTCTGGAAAATGTGATTTTAAAATTGAGAACTTTCTGTATTTGTCAAAATAAAATCAGACAAATTTCATGAGAATACAGTGGAATAGGGCAGATAGGCAAAATTCTGTGAAAAGGCATGGGTACATCAAAAATACTTGCATACAACATACAAAAGAAGCAAACCACATTTAATTCATTTATCTTAGAGACTTCAATTTCTGGAAAATTACTGTAATATTTCACAATATCAGAACTTAAACAGACCTGATTAGAAAGCCTACACAGTTACTTTATTTCCCAGATTGTGCAACTCTCGTGTTAGAATGAGTAGTTTTATGAGTCACCCCACTTCTTTCTCTTCCCTTCTATCAAAGGGCTCTTTTGTTATTAATGTAAAGAAAATGGCACAAGGAGTTATGGAAAAATTAGCCACACAATCTTAGGCACACCTATTTGTAATGAAGGTCTTTACTGGTTTAGTACTACCTCTAGCCATCTGTCTGTGAGCCAATAATCTGGTTGCCTATCGGGTGCATGTAGTGCATATTCTCTGCAATTTGCATCTGCTGCGTTTGCCAGAATTAGTAAACAACCCATGACAGATGCTGTAGAAATCAGCATCAGCTTAGTTTCACAAATCTCTCTTACTGTTCTTTCCCAGTCAAAACATGAGAAAAGAGACAGGGAAAAGATTCTGTAAGCCTATTGTATGTACATGCTTACTAACAGAAAATCCACAGGAAAATATTGCTGAGCCCTTCATTACATTTGTTGGTAGCTGAAGTTTTTTACCTCTTCTCATTTTTTATTTTTTATTTTTTTTTGAGATAATTTTAATGCTGTTATAGTCTCAGTAAGAAAAAATCAAGATATGTGGTTCTTCTCTGCATGGGATTATGCAGGGGTTTGTTAGTGGATGTAAAATAAAATAAAATATGTTTAAGAACCCTTGCTGTTAAGTTAAAAGCAAGCAAACTTGTTTAAGTGTTTGTCAAAAGGCAAGAAGTTGTCTCTGGGGTTAATAAATCAATACAACAAACTCTCCTTACTTCTGTTGGATATTCTCTTTGCATCAATCCACCAGTTTCTGTAGCGTTAACAATATCACAATGTTTTTACACACATTAATTTAGAAAATTAGTAAACCACATCAGGCTGAACTATTTCTTTGGGTGGATGGAATGACCACCATAACCTAAGGAGCAGGGTACATGATCACTGCTCACGGAAGTGTGTGGATGTCCTCATTAGAGGTGTTTAGGAGAAGACTTGATAGGGTGCTTGGTTTAGTTGATTAGATGGTGTTGGATGATGGGCTGGACGCGATGATCTTGAAATTCTCTTCCAACCTATTCTATTCTATTCTATTCTATTCTATTCTATTCTATTCTATTCTATTCTATTCTATTCTATTCTATTCTATTCTATTCTATTCTATTCTATTCTATTCTATTCTATTCTAGATTCAGTTCCAGCAGCAGACAGTGTTACTATTTTAGATGCCTCAGTGTATCCATCTTGGCCCCTATATGCCACTCCAGAAGTTCAAAAGCCTTGTATCATAGGTAACAACTTGACATGGAAGTCTCTCATAGTCTAAAGCATGTGGAAAGAAAGTGGATGTCTAAATTTGGAGAATTGTATTACTTCCAGAGAGAGATATTTTTCTCTTTGATTATTATCAGAAGATGTACTTAAGGTCTGTAGAATGTAGCAGAGAGCACTCAAACTCCGTAACACTTCTGTCATTAATAGAACACTAAAATCCTCTAGGTAACTTTAAAGACTTTTGATAATAATTTATACAGTGTAGTAATTCCTATGTTGCAATGATGTTTAATGGGTTATAGCTATAAAATATCAATCTAAAATTCATTATGTATGCACTCTAATCAATTCTACGCAATTTATGTCATGATCTTCCTTGTCACTAATTATTTAAAAGAATTAATATTTTTCTGTTTGTTTCCTATGTCCATAGTATGTATAAATTGCAGTATCAGCATTTCTCTAATTGAGAAGTAGTTACTGCCTCCTGAATTATGTGTATATGTTCTTTTGCCCATGAAAATTTTACAATATAACTCTGCTTTTTAACACCTATGATAAGACTGTGTATTTGTTACTCTGGCAGAACTCCCTGGAAATGTATTCGTAATATTAGAACAGTACACTTTGTGAATTACATTAGGGTTAGTTCTCAGCCAACTCCCCCCAATTACCTCTCATGGATGGTGCTTCACCTTCAAATGAACCCTATGATGCCACTAGTAAAAAGGCAGTAGAAACTGAAGGCATCAATTATCCACCACTACAAAGTGCTTAAATGCAACTTTAATACCTAGATAGATCATTTAGAAGTGAAATTTAAAGCACAGTGTGCCAAATTTAATAAAAATGTACTATAGATTGGGAAGAAAAGACATCATGGATGTTATTAAATGATCAGATATTCAGGTTAAAAATAAAATACTTTCTTAACAGAAAAAGGACATTATGCTTCTGTGGGTAGAAGTGCCTTTTCAAAGACAAATATTCGAGAAAAAATCAAGACAACTAAAACTGCTATGTATAGTCAGATATTTAGCTACATATAGAATCATAGAATTGTTTTGTTTGAAATAAAAAGGGTTAGGATCACTGAGTTCAACCATTGGCCTGAAACCACCATGGCCATTAAACCACATCCTGAACTACCATGTTCACACATTTTTTGAACACTTCCAGGAATGGTGACTTCATCACCTGCCTGGGTAGCCTATTCCACCACCTTATCACTCCTTCAGTAAACAATTTTTACCTAATATCCAAACTAAACCTACCCTGGCACAATTTGTGGCCATTTTCTCACGTTCTATCACTTGTTACTAGGGAGAAGAGACACCCATCTCACTGCAACCTCCTTTCAGGTAGCTGTAGAGAGCGAGAATGTCTCCCTTTAGCTTCCTCTTCTTCAGGCTGAATAATGCCAGTTTCCTCAGCAGTTTGTTCTTTAGAGCCTTTACCAGCTTTGTTTCCCTTCTGTGTTCACGCTTCAGTAACTCAGTGTCCTTCTTGTAGTGAGGGGCCCAAAACTGAACACAGTATTAGAGGTGTGGCTTCACCAGTGCCAAATACGGGGGCACTATCACTTCCCTACTCATGCTGGCAACACTGTCCCAGGGTGCTGTTAACCTTCCTGGCTGCCTGACCAAACTGTTGGCTCATGTTCACCCAGCTGTCAACCAGTATTTCAGTATTTCAGTATTCCTAAGGTTGGAAGGGACCTCCAAGATCATCAAGTCCAACCTGTCACCACAGACCTCACGACTAGAGTAGGGAGGACACTACTGCCCACTGCAGGCTTGAACTCACAACCTTCCCACTAAGGGTCTTATGTGCTACCAACTGAGCCACCGTCTAAACCTACACCCCTAGGTCTCTTTCTGCCTGGCAGTGTTTCAGTAACTTTAGCCCAAGCCTGCAGCATTGCATGGGGTTGGTGTGACACAAGTACAGGACCTAGGACTTGGTTTTGTTAAACCTCATGTAATTTGCCTTGACCCATCAACCCAGCCTCTCCAGATCCCTCTGCTGAGCCTGCCTACCTTCAAGTAGATGAACACTCCCCTTCACTTTGGTGCTATCTTCAAACTTACTGATGGTGTACTCAATTCTTTCATGCAGATCATTGGTAAATATATTAAACAAGACTGGTACCAAAACTGAGCCCTGGGGATCACCACTATTTACTGGCTGACAACCAATTTTGACTTAATTTCCATCACTATTCAAGCCTAGTCATTCAGACAGTTTTTAATCCAGCAAATCATCCACCCATCCAAGCACGATGGATCACCCATGAGCAGCCAGTTTTTCCCAAAGTATGCTGTGGGAGACAATATTGAATGTTTTCCAACATCCACAACCTTTCTCTTGTCCACCAAATGTGTCACCTTGTCACTTAAGGAGATCAGGCTTATCTAGCAGGACCTGCCCTTCAAGAACCCATGTTGACTGGGTATGATCATCTGGTTGCTCTGCACATGCTGCATAATAGCACTCAAGATGATCTGATCCATAACCTTCCCTGGCACTGAGGTCGGACTGACAGGGCAGTAGTTCCCAGGCCCTTCTTTAGACTGGCATCACATTTGCCAATCTCCAGTCAGATGGAACCTCCACACTTGGCCAGGATTGCTGGTAAATCATGGAAAGTGACTTGGTGAGCACTTCCACCAGCTCTCTCAGTACACTTGAATGTATGCCACTCAGTCCCACAGACTTGTGTTCTGTCTGCATATCATGAGACTTTACAAAGAAGCAGCTGGATTATTCCCATCCTCACCTTCATTGCCTCTTCTGAGTACTCAGCAAACACCAAGAAATACATGAAAATTCCTCAAAACAAGAGCAGAATGTTCTTCTAAATGTTCTTCTGCAGCCTCAGGGAAGCAACAGTCTTGTATCCCCTGCTCCTCTGTTTTGCTATAATATTCAAAATAGTCTCAAGCATTCCTTAACCGAACATTTCCTCTTCCTCACTGTGCATGGCTGTGCTGAGCAGTGCTAGCAAGCTTTCAGCTTTTCAGTGGAAGAGGAATGATCTAAATTCACCTGCAAGGCTACACTAGCCCTTTGTTCCAGTGTCAGATTGTTCTCTGTCAAATGTTAATTCTTTCAGAAGTATTAAAACACAGATTCATATGACTGAAAATCTTGTGTGTTCATATTTTTGTGAGCAAAATGAGTTAATACAGCAGATACTAAGTAAAAGCAGTGAAACAAGAGGGGAAAAGTAATGCTTTTATCTCCATTTTAACTTGTGTGTAAGAAGATGGAGAACCCAAATGTTCTTTTCATGAACCTTGGATAAAAGTGGACACTATTGGTTGAACTCTGTTTATTATATTGGGGATGTATTAAACATAATAGAATGTGCAGGGCAGTGCCCTAAAAAAGAATAAGTATGTGCTTTAACAGAATAGAATATGCAGGGCAGTAGCCTTAAAAAAAATAAGTATGTGCTTTACAGATAGATCTCAGTAGGTCATCACTTTATATTTACTCCTCTGTGCTGCACAAAACATATTTTTGGAAAGAGATCCTCTGCATCTCTCAAATGGTAATCTTTTTTGGATCTTCAGAAATACTTTGAAATAATTTTACATCTTCAGCTCTACACACACATAATTTAATAGGCATCAAATAGATGTTTTCTCAACTTATTCTTGTAAAAAAACGAGGAATACATTAGGAAAATGAAAGTAAGGAAAGTAGGAATATGGTTGAGGGGTTGGTTTGTTTGGTGGTTTTTTTTTTGTTTGTTTGATTGTTTTTTTTGGCTCTACTTCTCTTGCTCTTCTAGAAATTCTAGTGTCAGGTACTACCTGTAGCAATCATGCTTAAGAGTTGGGGGTGAAAGAGGCTCATAGAATAGATTATTATTACATGTTATATTATTATTCTATTCTATTCTATTCTATTCTATTCTATTCTATTCTATTCTATTCTAATAATATATTATTATTATTATTATCTATTATCTATTATCTATCTAATAATAATATTATATTATTATTCTTATTATCTAATAATAATATATTATTATTAGAATAGATTATTATTACAAGAGGGATGTGGAGGTGCTGGAACGTGTCCAGAGAAGGGCCACAAGGATGATCAGAGGGCTGGAGCACCTCTCCTATGAGGACAGACTGAGGGAGTTGGGGCTGTTCAGTCTGCAGAAGTGAAGGCTCCGAGGTGACCTAATTGTGGCCTTCCAGTATCTGAAGGGGGCCTACAGGAAGGCTGGGGAAGGACTTCTCAGGATCTCAGGTAGTGATAGGACTAGGGGGAATGGAATGAAGCTGGAGGTGGGGAGATTCAGGCTGGATGTGAGGAGGAGGTTCTTCACCATGAGAGTGGTGAAACCCTGGAATGGGTTGTCCAGGGAGGTGGTCGAGGCCCCGTCCCTAGAGGTGTTTAAGCCCAGGCTGGATGAGGCTCTGTCCAGCCTGATCTAGTGTGGGGTGTCCCTGTCCATGGCAGGGGGTTTGGAACTAGATGATCCTTGTGGTCCCTTCCAACCCTGAATGATACTATGATACTATTAAGAATTGAACAGCAGATCTTCTCTGTGCTCCCTCAAAAAACTAAACTCAAAAGAATTAATCAATATATAATCTTATGCATATAGTTCACCAGTGCTGCTTGTTGTAATTTAAAGTCAAGTTTATAAATTGGAATTATGATAAAATATGAATATTTTTTATTAGACATTTAAAAAAAGTACATATTTTAAAAGTATTTTTTAAGCTAATTTGATCAGGTTTGTCTGCTCGGTTGATGATAGGTTGATTACACACAATAGGATGTTAATAAACAGTAGAATAACAGTCTAGGAGAATCAGAATCTTGGAATACAGAGGAACAACCTGGCAACTTTTATAATGAAAAACCAAACGGCAATGCCACCTTGGGTGACAAGATGGACCCCTCTGCTTCGCAACAGAGTTAAGCAACAAGTAAACAGGCTATAAACTTTAGAAATTACCAGGTAAATTAGCTGAAGTTACTTGTGAACCACTGGGCTGCTAATCATCAAAGACTCTGCTGGATGAAGAGATACCCGAGAGTTGCAATTTGCAATCCAAAAGGCAGGGGTAATCCAAAAGGCAAACCCCCAAATTAAAGGAAGTAAGAGAGGGAGCACACTGCTGTGGTGGAGATCTGTGACTCAAACATACTGCTGCTAGAAGAAAAGAAGCCAATGGCCCTGAAGATAGGAGCACAATGTAGGTACTTGTCACCACTTCGAATGCCATTAACGAACAGCATGTGGGCTTTCAAATCATCCCCGATAATTTTTGAAAACTGAATGGCCCAATGGCAGATTACCTATTCAAAGCCAGCCAATCAGTTTAAAATGCCGTATGGAGGGCAAACTGTACAAGCCTCCTTGAATAGGCACCCTTTGAAACATGCAGTTATCTGAAAAGTGACACAGAAGGCTCCGTTAACACCCATCCCAGGCAGCCTTTACGGCACCTGCTTGTTGGCTTCTCGACCTCAACCTGGACCCTGCAACGGGGACGCAGGAGAGAGGGCAGTGGTCAAACAGGTTTAGTTGGTTTGTTAATGCCAGTTCTAGGACAGTGATATAAACTACCAAATAAATTCAAGCTCTGCACAGTCAAAATTAAAACAGAAACAAAACATGAGATCCGTTTATCTTAAAAACGAGAAAGAGAGCCTTCAGGAAAGCCTTGCATCTTGTGTATCCTCATCTTAGGCAAATGCATTTTAGAGCTCACTCTTTGGATTTTTTCCACTATATTATGAAATTTGTCTGATTGCAGATGTAATATGACATAAGCTTTTTAACAGCTCATATAAATCAGCATAGTGCCCATGAACAATGGTATTAATTTACACCCACTGTACTTCTAGGCAGCTGGCACAGACTGTTCTAATTTGTCATTATGATTATTTTTATTGTTATCCAAACGTCAAAAATATGCTTAGTACTTTGGAAAACAGGAGTGCACAGGGTTGTATTTAGAAGCCTTCAGATCATGAGAGATCACAATGGAGGATACTTTTTCTGAGGTAACTGCAGCCTGTAAGGACTTCTATGGTGTAACCAGGACACATGCATAGTCACTGATGCTTCAAAGTGTACCTTCTCCAGCATGGACTTATCCTTCAGCCATAATCCTTTCAGAGGTATACCTGCTGCATCACAGACACAACCATGGCCACAGACACTTTGAGATGTACCTGATCTGTTATGATCTTACCATATCCAGACAATTTAGGTTGTTCTGCTCCTATATGGAGGCTCCTCCACAGGTCAAATTCCCAATGGATTTTCATCGTGTTCAGTACAGCATCACAGAAACATCAGCCATGCTCTGGCCATCTGGAATCTCAGGTGCATTGCTGGTATGAAAATGTCTCCATGAATAGCACAGCAATATAAGTACTGCAAGCAGTGAAAGCAATAAGCAGCCACTAGCAAGCACTAGATTCTAAAATACAGTAAGGCAAACAAGCCTCATGGCAAACACAGAAGCTTACCAATTAATAGCTAAACAACAATAACAGCTTTAAATTTGATCTAGCACATTTCAGTAAAATCTGCCATTATCTAAAACCCTTTGACCCCCACATTGATTGACAAAAACAACTGTTGTGGTTTAACCATGGCTGCTAATTAAGCCCCACACAGCCACTTGCCAAAAACTGTCCCTCTTGGATTGGAGAAAGAATCAGAAGGGTTGAAATAATGATCGTTTAATAAGAAAATCAAAAGTCACACAGACAAGCAAAGCAAAACAAGGAATGTATTCATTCCTCTGCATTGCAGGCAGGTGTTCAACCATCTTCAGGAAAACAGGCCTCCATCAAGCATAATGGTTATTTAGAGAGAAAAATACCTTCTTGTCAAATGTTCCTCACTTCCTTTTTCTTCTCCCAGGTTTATATGCTGAACATTACATCATATGGTGTGGAATATGCCTTTATGTAGCATGTCCCAGCTGTGGGATGCCCCAATTGTTCTTCCTTCCATCTTCTTGTTCTGCTCCAGCCTACTTTCTGGCTATGTGATGTGAGAAGCAGGAAAGATCTTGATTCTGTGTAAGCGCTATTCAGCAATAAATAAAACATCTCTGTGTTATCAACATTGATTCCAGCACAAATACAAAACATACTGGCTACTATGAAGAAAATTAACCACATCCTAGCCAAAACACCACAAGGACCCATGCTTGAGAAGAGGAAAAATGTGAGGGAGAAGGAGCAGCAGAGAGGAATTATTATGGATTGACCATGACCCCTACTCCACATCCCTCCTGTAATGACTGGTGAGGGGGATGGTAGAGCAGTCAGGAGGGAAAGAGTGAAGTTTAGTCTAGGACTGTGATGTGTTTTTCACCATCCAACTCCATTTTAATTTGGAACAAATAAATATAAATATTTTTCCTATGATGGCAATTGGTAAATGATTTCCCTGTATTTATATTGGTCCAGAGAAATTTTGTTTTATTTTTCTCTCTGTCCTATTGCCCATGAGGACTGAGAAAATGGATGGATGGTTGTCTAGCAGCCAGTCAAGGTCAACACATTACAAAGGTGAAATAACATTCAATTGCTCATATCATAAACTTCAATAATGTAATTGCACCCTAGAGAGTAAAATACATGATTATCTAAACTGAGTAACAAATTGTTTCGTCACCTTTAGTTGTAACTGAACAGAAGATATATGCTAGTGTTCACCAAAGATTTTATCAAGGAAAATCAATGTTTAAATGGAAAACATGAAATTACATGTCCCACCATATTTGTTGTTGTATACTGTAGGAGGATTAGGGATAAAAAAGGAGTGTTGTTGAAGAGATTAATAGACAACAATCTCAACAAGTCAAAAAATTGCTTTTACCTCTACTTCATGGCCTCTCTCTGATGATCACAAGTAAAGTAGCATTATCTTTTCATATATGTTGTGTTGGGGGATTTTTCTGTTTTGTTTACTTTTTTTTTTTCTTTTCATTTTTTAACACAAAACTTCTGCATCTCAGTATGAAAGAAGCTTACAGATGCTAAGTAAAACTATGATAATTATTCCTCATGCATTGTGAACTCCCAACTCCCTCTACATTAACAGGCAGAGAGAATAAAGAGGATTCTTCTTGCCTGTTTTGTCCAGTTGACTCTTGTGGAACAAATTTTCTATCTTGGAGTCTTTGAAGATGGCTACTCTGCAAGCATTTACAAAGATCAATAGCTTTCTTTTCTTGCTTATCTAATAGCTGTAAACACACTGGAAGCATGAGACAACACAGAAAGGCACGACTGTACACTGTCTCTTAGTCTTCAGACAGCAAAGAAAGAATTCACACAAACAGTCACTGAGTAGAGAACTAAATAAACAATTAAGTGGGAAATGGGAAGAATGAGGAAATCAAGTTGTAAGCGGACATTTTGAGATTACCAACCAAATATATTGTTTCTCATCCAGACACCAAGCCTTGGGCTGTATTTTATCATTTAAAAAAATGAAAAAAGTAATTATTTCTTGTACTTAATTAAATGCTTGGAAAGTAGAAATCTGTCATTTCACTTTCTTAATCCATCAGATTTGAGCACAGATGTGCTATAGGACACCCATTCAAGTACGGTTTAAAGTTAATATTTTTCTCTTTGTTCTGCACTATTTGGTGTAATTGATAATCAGTTTAACTAATACAAAGAGGACAGTTTTATAAGCAGATGTGGAAAATACCTTATTCCAGAGCACCCAGCTATCTGAAGATAAGCATATTGCTCTGGGATTAGATTGACATGAATCAATACACTAAATCACATGAAGCATAGGATTTAGTTCAGCTGATTTTAGGTTTATAGAGTATAAGGGTACGATTCAGCTGCCTGAGCACAGGATTCTAAAATGATCCCATTCTAAATTACATGCCATTTGGTAATTTGAACAAATCTTTAGATACTACTGATTGTAACAATTAAAATATTAATTCAGTTGCTCATGAGGAAACAAGAATAATAAAGCTCATGGGCTGAGATAAAGACATGGAGATTGTTCACCCATTATCATGACAGGAAAAAGGAGTCACATGTTCCTCTGATTGGTTCAGAAAAGCCAGCTCAGATAAGGGACTCAGCTGGGACATGCAGTAGGTGTGTTGGAGCTGAGTAGAACTACCCATGTCTGGCATGGGCAGTCCCATATTCTCCTCACAGAGATTACTATTGCAGACTCTCTCCCCTGTGCCAAAACCTTGCCATCTATACTCAATGTAAACTGTTACTGCAGAAGGTCAGGTTTACCCCCGGCACTCACAGCTACCAATGCCAACTCCTCTGGTGTATTTCACATACTTTAGAATATCTCAGTGAGACAAGACACCTATGCAAAGGTATTCAGTATTCAGTATTCCTAAGGTTGGAAGGGACCTCAGAGATCATCAAGTCCAACCTGTCACCCCAGACCTCATGACTAGAGTAGGGAGGACACTACTGCCCACTGCAGGCTTTGAACTCACAACCTTCCCATTAAGGGTCTGATGCACTACCAACTGAGCCACTTGAATAGAATAGTAATGAAGTGAGCCCTCAATCTCTAGCAAATTTAATAACACTGGTTATATGTAGGCTTTTACATCATAGATGCATACAAGTTTAGGGAAACAAATCCTATCCAGAATGTTGTAGCATTCCTGAGTGCCTAATTAAATAAAAAAGTCAAGGGTGCTACTAGGCAACTTAAATACTACTACTACTAAAAATAAAAATAGCCTTGCTAGTCTGCTCCTTTACCCCTTCCCTGATCTTCTTTCACAGAATACTCATAATTGTCTATCCGGAGCAGTATGTGGAGTACATATCTCAGGCACATTTAGTCTCAGGTTGATAACAGTCTCTAGAGAAACACCATTTTGAAAACATTGTGATCGCCTTCTACATGTTCTTCTGTTTGAACTGTCACCTAGGAACTGCCTTCTCTCTCTTTACTCTTCAGGACAAGACTGTGTGGTTAAGTTGTAGTTTAATTCACAATATTTAAAGAAAGCAGCAGAGTACTGTAAATGGTGAAAACTTGTGATTTCAAAACATAACTGAAGAATTCATCTCAGCTCTTCAACTCAGAGCTTAAAATATCCATCTTAACCTCTATTATTAGCTCACCATTCTCTCTTTTCATTTACACTGAGTGTTGTCATTTGAACTTCAGATGAAAAAAGAGATGCCTACCGTAAGTAACTTCCTAACAAAGTGAATTAGGTAAGGTCTGGATTCATGCCCTTGAGATCTTAACATTAGGAGAAGCAGAGCTGCTTCTTTGTGGCAGGTTAACTGTTTCTCCAAGGAGATCAAAAACTCTGGGGACTTAATTCAAACCTTGCAAAATAGGCAGTATATTTGCTGGGGTTCCTCCCTTGCTGTCTGGGTGAGACATACATGCAGTACAACACATTTCTCCACAAACATATGTCAATATCATATTTGTGAAAATGAAGATGCAATAAGGGGACTGTTCATTAATACCTTTTAGGAGGCTGAAATCTAGTAAGCAGATTGCATTTTAGGAATCCAGAATTCCCATTAAAATTTCTTAAAATAAGGCAAAGTGAGCTCAATGGTTAACTTCCAAGTAGTTCAATGTATGCACTATGCCATTGTTTGCATTAATTTTCTTATCCAGTATAACAGCTGTTAACTTGGAGCCACAGTAGAGTAGCTACTTGACTCTTGTCCTGGTTTAGCACAGCCTGCTCTCACAAGTCCCCATTCCCTCTCACAGATGGGAGGGAAAGTAACACAACGACTGCTAGTCATTTCATCTATTTGTCCATGGCCATCTTCCAAGCCTGGAGATAAAGACTGAGTGACCACCCCTGGCTCTTTCTCTTGTTTCCATGATGACCTTGATTCATCCTCATACTTTGCCAGAAATGCTGTTTTCTTTGTATGTTTCAATTCCCATACAGGGGTCCTGGATACTGGCACAGGCTGGTTCTCTGGTGCAGCTGCCATGCCTGCTGTTGCATTCTATGTAGCCACGGTGCTTGCTACTCTGCCTGTAGGTTCAGAGACCTTCGCCCTGAGTACTCTGAACACTGATGAGAAGGACTGAGCACATTCCAGTGATTTCTGTGTCTCAGGAACTTCTGGGCCGACAGCATATTTTCTCACCAGCTTGTCAGGATTTTGCACTTGTTTGGGGGTGAAATTCCAAAAGAGTAGGGGTGACCACCACCCTAGGCACTTGTCCTGTGCCAGGGCAAGATAGGCCTGTAAGTCTAAGCTGCACCTGCACAAAGCCTCATATAAGTACTGGGAATGAGAGAATATTTCCAACCAATATAAATTTCCCTTTTTCTGGTCAAATAGAAGTGCACTGCTTGTCAGACAATGATTTTATTACTGTTTGCTACTGTTATAAGTATCTCCATACTTAAAATTCTTAGTTTTGTCTTGTAGTAAGGTTCCCATCAATCTCAGCTTCTTTTCTTTCTAACAAATGGACATGATGCCAAGTTCCCTTTGATCATTTAAAAAGAAATAAAATGTATACAGAAATCCTGTCTTAGTATATCTGGAGTTGCTTTCTTACAAGGAAGTGGTATTTTTGCTGCTCTTTGTGATAAGGATTAAAATAGTATTCTATGCACTACTGACAGCAGTTTCTATTATTAAGTATCTGTATGATTTATACAGAAAGGCAGTAACATTTCTATCTTTTAAAAGAGACATGAAGAACGAGGCAAAAAGGGAGGAATGCCTTAGATGCTGTTTTTCAACATATTCACCGCCTCAATGATATAGGCAGAATCCACATTATTATTACTATTATGCTTCTTATCATAACGGAAGGAATTGCTTAAGCAAACAGCTTAACTTTCTTCAGTCCCATAGAAAAGTTGACAGCAAGGAAAAAAAAAAGTAACTATCAAATTTTGGGGTCCTTTCACATACATCAGTATTGAAAGCAAACAAACCTCTCTCAAACAGCAGTTAACTGCAAATCAGAATTCTTTCATAAAAGCAGCTGTTGTTTCATTTTTTCCCATTTTTTTTTCCCAGTCAGTACCCTGCATTATAATTACATAATAATTAGTAATTAAATTCACAGTGGCAATGAAATTATAATAGTCATTAAAGTTTTTGTTATTTAAATGACTGTAATATTTGTACAGTCTTATCTTCAGCTCTGCAAACTTTTTTCTGGGCAGTTTTGGGAAATTAATTTCAACATCTTCATAAAGTGTGATTCAAAAGGAGACAAATGTGGGTGACTAATGAGTAAATGAGTAGCAGTGCAGTTCTGTTTTCAAAAACTGACTCTTTCAAATATGTTCAAAGAATGCATGTGCTATTTTTCCAAATAGCAAAACAAGCAAATCTGAAAAATCAGAACTCAGCTATTTTCAGTTTTCCTAGTTTGAAAGGAATTTCAATTTGATTAGTAGCTTATAATAGCTTAAGAACAATAATTCTTACAATTTCTGTAAAGTTGGAGATAAAAGGCCTATAGAAGAAAGTCTTTGTACGTTCTCTGGATTATTTTTATTGTTATGTATATACCCATAGCTGTCATAGTCTTTCTATGGTCATAGACTGGTCATAGCCCAGTTCAAAATATACAGAAAATATTTGATCAAATAGAGAAGTCAGAGAATAGTAAGTCATCAGGGCTCTATATTTCTATTGGAGATATTTGACAATCTTCTAATGTGAAACTGCATAACTAATGACCAATATATGTAACTTGTTCTTAAAAAGAGCTACAGTGAGACAACAGTAGTTTCAGCATTGTTACCACTCTGACAAACAGAGTGGCAAATGTAATCTCCAGTCCTATGAATGAGTCTAGAATGTTTTCAGAGAATCACCGAATCACAGAATCACCAAGGTTGGAAGAGACCTCAAAGATCATCAAGTTCAACCTGTCACCACAGACCTCATGACTAACTAAACTTCAAACTAAACTTCAGCATGAGTAAACATAAATCAATGCAATAAGGGAAAGCAGTAACTAAAACTTGTCGTAAAACACCCGTGTGATGATCAAATCAGATCTGGCAGCTGCAAGTGAGGAAAATGTCTTTGGAGCCAAACACAGGCAGTGCTCTGAAATCAGTCTCTGGTGGCAGAAAACAAAGTCAGCAAAATCATGGGCATCATCAGTGTATGCATGAAGAACAACACAGAGGATAATATTTAGCCTTGGTCTGGCTCAAGGTTTGCATGGGAACTCTGAGACAGAAAGGAAACATTTTGAGTTCTGTGCAGCCTGTTCCTGGAGCAGAAAATTAAATTCTTACTCACATTTTTCTTCTCTGCAATACAAACCACTAAAATGGGATAAAATTATAATTATGGTGAATCAATTGAACTGTGGCTTTGAAAATATTTTGGTGTAGCATGAGAAAAATAGGAGTTCAAAAGAATATGTGGTAGAGCTCTGTCAAATGGTTATAGATATTTAACTAGTGTGCATGTCAATTCAAGAGAGTTTTCACATAGAGATATAAATGCCAGTAAACTTGCCTAAAATCTTTCATGGCTAATGAATATTTTGTCAGTTTAAAAAAACACATATCTGTATGTGGTGGGTGGAAGGGTAAGGCTGAGAAGCCTCCTCCCTTCCCCCTTGTAAAGTAAAAGGGAAAAAAAAATTGAAGGGAAAGGAAAAAAAACTCGCAAGCTGAATTAGCAAAGCAGTGGAGCTATATTTACAAAGCAATGTAGGGTTTGCAGGGGATTATTTACAAATTTACAATATCTACAATATATACAAAGATATACAACAGAGTAACACAGAAATGAGAGTAATCCCTCTCGGCAGAGAGGGGGTTCCCCACCTCCTCTTTCCCCTCTTTCCCCCCTTTCCCCAGATTAGGTTAGAAGAGAGAGAGAGCGAAAGAAAGAAGTTAAAAGCAGTTTTGTGTTAATTGGAAAAGAGTTAATATACAGGCCTGGTATCTTGTTTTCAAGGCCGAGGCCTTGGCAGAAAGCCCAGCACAGAAAGCTGCTGCACGGAGGAGAGGCGGAAGCAAGACTGACTGAGAAGTGCTGGAAATGTCCAGTATAGTCCCAGCTCAGAAGTGCTTCCTCCCACTCGTCCAATGAAATTAGTTTAGACTGTTCCTTCCGTTTACCAACTTCCGTCCACCATATTCCCTTTCTTAAGGGGGCAACGTCAACCGGCCACAGTCCACCCCTTCTAAACAATTTCATTGGCTGTTCATACTGTCCATCCAATCCAAAACGATATTTACAGTTCGTGAGTAAAGTTCATAGTCCATTCCGGCTATGCTCAGATGTAGATGATTCAAAAGTCCAAGAAAATCAGAAAATGAGAAAAATGGAAAACAGTTCATTTCTTCACCGATGAAGCGAAGAAAAGGGAAACAGGGAATCTCAGGGTCTCTTAGTTGACTCAGGGCTCTCAGGGATCTCAGGGTTCGTGCACCGTAGATTCCTCGTTGGTGCTTCCTTTGGACGCGATGTAGCTGTACAACAGTTCAAAATTAACCTCTTTCAGCTAAAGTTAAATTTCTTTGTGGAATACACTGAATTTCACCATTCTCTTGCATTACCCAATAAGTGTGACCCGGACCTTCAGCTGAAACCACCCCTCGGACAGGTTTAGCCTCTCCTGAGGGTGAAAATACCCAAACAGTTTTACCTAACAGATTCTTTTCTCTAACAACAGGAACTCTATCACCTTCCACTTTCCGTAGCAAATCTGAATGTGCAGGTCCAGCTCGGTTCACTGAACCTCTACTATTTACCAGCCAGGTTGCTTGTGCTAAATGTTTTTCCCAGTTTTTCAAAGATCCACCTCCCATGGCTTTGAGAGTGGTCTTCAACAAACCGTTGTAGCGTTCAATCTTCCCTGAAGCTGGTGCATAGTAGGGAATGTGGAATATCCACTCAATACCGTGCTCTTTTGCCCAGTTCTTTACAAGGTTGTTCTTAAAATGAGTTCCGTTGTCTGACTCAATCCTCTCTGGAGTTCCGTGTCTCCACAGGATCTGTCTCTCCAGACCGAGAATGGTGTTGCGTGCAGTTGCATGTGGAACTGGATAAGTTTCCAACCATCCAGTGTTTGCCTCTACCATAGTAAGCACGTACTGCTTACCAGAACGAGAACGTGGTAGAGTGATGTAGTCAATCTGCCAAGCTTCACCATACTTGTACTTGGACCATCTGTCACCATACCACAAGGGCTTAAGTCGTTTTGCCTGCTTAATAGCAGCACAAATGTCACAGTCATGGATGACTTGTGTGATAGCATCCATGGAAATGTCTATGGATCTGTCACGAGCCCATTGGTATGTTGCATCTCTGCCTTGATGTCCTGACGAATCGTGAGCCCACCGAGCTAAGAATATCTCACCTCGGTGTTTCCAGTCGAGATCAAGATTAGAGTCCATGTCTACTTGAGAAACTCTTGCAGCTAGATCTGCCTGATGGTTGTGTTGCTGTTCCTCAGTAGCTTTGCTCTTAGGAATGTGAGCATCAATGTGTCTCACTTTCACTGGAATTCTCTCGATTCGATCAGCAATGTCCTGCCATAGGTTGGCTGCCCAAATGGGTTTTCCTTTCCTCTGCCAACCACTCTTTTTCCAGTTCTTTAGCCAACCCCATAGAGCATTGGCTACCATCCATGAGTCGGTGTAGAGATAAAGCTTTGGCCATCTCTCACGTTCAGCTACGTCGAGAGCTAGCTGGACAGCTTTTACCTCTGCGAACTGACTGGATTCTCCTTCTCCATCTTTCGCCTCTGCAACTCGGCGTGTTGGACTCCACACTGCAGACTTCCACCTTCGCTTGTTTCCAACAAGACAACAGGAACCGTCTGTGAACAAAGCATATTTCTTTTCATCATCAGAAAGGTCATTGTAAGGAGGAGCTTCCTCAGCACGAGTTACTTTCTCCTCTGGAGGTTTAGCACAGTTGATACCTTCAGGCCAACTTGAGATCACCTCCACTAGACCAGGTCTTTCAAGATTTCCCATTCGAGCTCTCTGTGTTATCAGAGCCATCCACTTGGACCAGGTTGAGTCTGTGGCATGATGTGGTGTGGAGCCCTTGCCTTTGAACATCCAATTCAAAACTGGTAATCTGGGAGCTAGAAGAAGTTGTGATTCAGTTCCAATCACTTCAGAAGATGCTTTTACTCCTTCATAGGCAGCTAAAATTTCTTTCTCTGTTGGAGTATAGTTAGCCTCTGAACCTCTGTAACCTCGACTCCAGAAACCAAGAGGTCGTCCACGTGTCTCACCTGGAGCTTTTTGCCACAAGCACCAGGTTGGACCATTGTCACTTGCAGCCGTGTACAAAATGTTCTTAATGTCTGGACCCTCTCGGACAGGCCCCAGACCCATTGCTTGAATCACTTCTTGCTTTATCTGGTCAAAGGCTGCTTGTTGTTCAGGTCCCCAGTGGAAATGGTTTCTCTTTCGAGTCACATCATACAGAGGTTTCACAATCTGACTGTATCCAGGAATGTGTAGTCTCCAAAATCCCACTATCCCCAAGAAACGTAGGGTCTCTTGTTTGTTTGTGGGACTTGCCATGGTAGAGACTCTATTTACCACATCCACTGGAATGTGTCGGCGTCCATCCTGCCACTTCACTCCCAGAAACTGAATCTCTGTGGTAGGTCCTTTCACCTTGTCTCGCTTGATGGCAAAACCTGCATTCAGAAGAATGTCAATGATTTTGTTACCTTTCTTGAAGACTTCCTCAGCAGTTTTACCCCAGACGATGATATCATCGATGAACTGGATGTGTTCTGGCGCACCGCCTTTCTCCAGAGCATCGTGGATCACTGCATGACAGATGCTTGAGCTGTGGATCCAGCCCATTGGCAGCCTGTTGAAAGTGTACTGGATTCCTCTCCAGGTGAAAGCAAACTGAGGCCTGCATTCCTCTGCTATGGGAATAGAGAAAAATGCATTAGCAATGTCTATGGTAGCATACCATTTGGCCTCTTTGGATTCCAGCTCATACTGTAGCTCCATCATGTCTGGTACTGCTGCACTCATCGGTGGTGTTACTTCATTTAGGGCTCGGTAGTCTACCGTCAGACGCCAGTCTCCATTCTGCTTCCGCACAGGCCACACTGGACTGTTGAAAGGTGAATGAGTTTTGCTGACGACTTTCTGACTCTCCAACTGACGAATCAGATTCTGAATGGGCAACAAAGAGTCACGGTTGGTTCTGTATTGTCTGTGATGCACAGTCTGAGAAGCAACCGGCAATTTAATGTCCTGTATCTTATGTTGTCCCACAACTGCAGATTCATCAGAAAGCTCAGGTCTGGCAGATAGCTTCAATTTTTGTCCATCAATTTCTATAGAAGCTACTCCAAAAGCCCATTTGTAACCTCTAGGGTCTTTGAAACGCCCTTCTCTCAGAAAATCAATTCCCAAAATACAAGGTGCGTCAGGTCCGGTCACAACTGTATGCTTCCTCCATTGTTTACCAGTTAAACTTATGTTAACCTCAACCTTACTTAACTCTTGAGATCCACCAGTGACTCCCAGAATAGTTATAGACTCTGATCCCTGATAATTTGATGGTATTATGGTGCACTGAGCTCCTGTGTCAACCAAGGCCCTGTACTTCCGAAATTGTGAAGTGCCAGGCCACTGGATGTACACATCCCAATAGATTCTATTATCTCTGTTATCCCTCTCCTCCCCCTGGCGGGAGGCAGGGCACCCCTAGTTATGGGGAACATGCGCACATGTGCATTGCACATATTGTGCAGGGTTATAACTTTGCATGTTATAACTGGAGCCACTGTTGGAGCCATAAGAGTCGTTCTGGGGAACTGTGGAAGTAACAGCTACCCTTCTGGTATTGCTACCTCGGGTTCTGCCACTTTGCAATTCCCTCAGTCTCCTGAAAAGATTAGAAGTTGGTTGGCCATCCCAGCGGTTCATGTTCTCACCAAACTGATCACGCAGAGTTATCCAAATAGTTCTACGTGATTGCCTTGGTGGTCTGTTTTGGAACGACCTGTTTTGGAATGACCTGTTTTGGAATGACCTCCTTGGAGGACGTGTATTCCTCACAGATGAAACTTGTACCCACCTGGAGGAAGAATTGAAATTATCCCTTTGTGCCAATTGGTATATGGAATCTTTCAGATCCTTCATGCAATTCTCAATCTTTCCAGACAGAGTTTCAATGGCTGAAACCAAAGAACCACGTGTCATGCTATCCTCCAATTGTCTCATTTGATCACTGAATTGGCCAACCGTAGGAGAAGCTCCACCATAACTTCTTGACACAATTCTGCTTGCCAGAATGTTTGCATAATTGGAAGGAGCAAGTTTGATGATCTTTTTAGCTAGACCAATACCCACAGGAATGTCATCAGGATTCAGAGTTTCATGTTCACCATAGAGTAGCTCTCTAACAGCAAATTCTCTCAAGCGCTTAATTCCCTCATCTATGGTAGTCCAGGGTTTAGGATTCCAGGGAAGATCATCTCGGGAAGGGTATCTCAGGGCAACCGCTATTAAAAGGCGTATCCACAGATTAACCTTACCGAGAGCTTCGCCTAGATGTCTATCTATTCCATTATCCCTTGAGAGAGTTCCTAACTGAGCTGCTGACTTGTCTCCAACTGTTAGAGCTGAAGCACCTGTATCATAACACCTACTAAGCCAAGCTAGAACTGGCTCCTTATCTGCCCTGGTGAAATCTTTACGGACATTTCGCAATTCCTCCCGTGGTGACGAACAGTCCGTAATATCATCTTCATCTTCATCTCCCTGAATTCTTTGCCCGTAAAATCCTGCTGTCATTCTCCTAAGGATCTCTTTAAGCTGAGAACCACCTTTGCCAGCTGCTTTCCTAGCTTCATCTCTATCCTGCTTTGATCTCACTAGGTTAGCTAGATCTTTAAAACAAACCTTCTCTTCCTCCTGAGCAGGATCTTTTAGAGCAGAGGGCCCCTCACCAGGATCAGTCTCCACCTCTTCTTCTCCATCTTGGGCCTTTGCAGCTCTAGTCTTTAAAGGAGCCACCTTAACTGGAGCTGTGTTTGAATTTACAGCCACCTTAATGGAAGCTGACAGGTCCTGAGATAAATCAGCTGCTGGGGCAGTGACTTCCGGTCCCACTGAGGGAGTGGGTGGAAGTAACGTTGCTCCATTAATGGCCGACGGAGAAGAAGAAGAAGGAGAAGGAGTGGGAGAAGGAGTAGGTGCCATGTTGATACCAGCCGATGCCCTTGGCTGCTTGCCAGAATCAGCAAAGTCATTTAGAGCTGCTTTACCAATTAACTTTTTAGCCTTCTTTTTTACTGACACAGGTTCTCCACAGTCCTCGTCACTAGATGACTCTGGGAGTGATCGAGAGCCACGGCGTTTCCTTTTTGATCTAGTTTTAATAACAAAACAAGCTCTGGATATCTTTCTCTCTCGCTGCAGAGAGAACAGTAAATATGCAATTACCATCACCAGCAACAGATTTATACACATCACATAAATCACCTTTGGATCCCAGGCATCACCTAAAGTTACTGTCTCCTCAGGCGGAATCTTAAAACTCTTTATCTCAATTGGGAGAGTGGTGGAGGTAACATTCCTGTATCTCACTGGCCATAGGAAATTAATACATTTTCCATACCATAATTTAACTTTATACATAACCCACATATAAATTGTCCGCACCAAATATTTACCCAGGTAATCCAAAATCAAACCCAAACAATATCTGTAAACCAGAGCCCCAAAAATTGAAAAGAATAATCGCTCCACAAACCACAATACCTTCATGTTTGCTAATTCAGCTAGAAAACACTAAATCAATCAAATAATAAATTGAACTAATTATCTGCCGCACGTTGGGTACGCCAATAAAAAAAATGTGGTGGGTGGAAGGGTAAGGCCGAGAAGCCTCCTCCCTTCCCCCTTGTAAAGTAAAAGGGAAAAAAAAATTGAAGGGAAAGGAAAAAAAACTCGCAAGCTGAATTAGCAAAGCAGTGGAGCTATATTTACAAAGCAATGTAGGGTTTGCAGGGGATTATTTACAAATTTACAATATCTACAATATATACAAAGATATACAACAGAGTAACACAGAAATGAGAGTAATCCCTCTCGGCAGAGAGGGGGTTCCCCACCTCCTCTTTCCCCTCTTTCCCCCCTTTCCCCAGATTAGGTTAGAAGAGAGAGAGAGCGAAAGAAAGAAGTTAAAAGCAGTTTTGTGTTAATTGGAAAAGAGTTAATATACAGGCCTGGTATCTTGTTTTCAAGGCCGAGGCCTTGGCAGAAAGCCCAGCACAGAAAGCTGCTGCACGGAGGAGAGGCGGAAGCAAGACTGACTGAGAAGTGCTGGAAATGTCCAGTATAGTCCCAGCTCAGAAGTGCTTCCTCCCACTCGTCCAATGAAATTAGTTTAGACTGTTCCTTCCGTTTACCAACTTCCGTCCACCATATTCCCTTTCTTAAGGGGGCAACGTCAACCGGCCACACTGTAAAGGAACATTTATATTCCAATTGTACATATATTCACAGGACTTTCCCCTAGAAACTTTTCCTGATGTCAGACTGTTCTGAGACCCTTCGTGCACTTTTATATTCTTTGTTTTCCATACAAAGCCTCTAAAGCAAGAAACTATTCCTGTACATAGTGAGTAGGGTTTTTTTTAGCATTTAATGCATAACCTGCAGCTAGAAGAAGGCAGCAAACTACTTTTTCTATGATCTTAATTTTTCCTACACTGAAATGAGATGCCTGCAACTTCTGACCTTACACATTTAGAACAAATTACCCAGGCAAAGAATTGGCCTCTGAATCAACAGGAGACAGGTACTTAACTACCTTTATAAATCCAAGGCCTAGTCTTTGCCTCTAGAAATCTCAAATGCAGCAGAACATTATGTTACACAGACATCAGCTGAATACTTAGCAGCTTGTAAATGTGGAATGTAGAAGACAAAATAAAACATCTCTTTATTCCTTTTCTGCAAGGTTTCTTTTTACTGGCTAAAGAATGATGACCATTTTATTTATTTATTTTTTTATTTTATTTCCCATTTAAAAAAAAACTTGCTTCATTAAACATTCAAGATTCTTCTCTAGTCCTAGCATAAAATTGTCAGATGCAAGGAATTGTTGTTCTTGTAACAAAGTGGACCTGTCTATAATAACTCGTTTGGAAATTCTATGTTTTGTTCACAGACTCTGAAACAACTTCTCCAGGAAGCATTTCTCAAGTTCATGTTTTAAAATCATCTGACCTATTTAGCTACAACTCACCTGTGATTATCACCTGATGACAGCCATTTCATAGAAAAAGTGATCTACTCTCACAGCTACCTTGTGGGAAAGAATGAACAGATCTGCTTTTCTGCCATGTTAAACATGGATCCAGTTCGCATAAAGCCACATTTAAGTATGTTATCGTTCAGTTCTACCTTAAAAGGGAAATGCATCAAACTTAGAAGCAGAGCAGTTTAAGGAATTAAGGGAGCTGATAATGACTTGTAGAAAAATTATGTGAGAGTGATTGTATAAGTATAGTATAATGTTTAGAATATTACTGCACTGCCATAAATTAGAGTGGTAAAGAACTCATCATTGTTACTGCTAGAAGGGTTTTCAATTCCCATTCCTCTGTCCCTGAATATTCAGTCCAACAGCACAGCAAGAATTTTTATGCTAAGGTAGGTATTAAAAATGTTACAGCCCTTTTTATATTGCTACTTCTGAGGTTAAGATTCTGCTACAGCAGCTGAAGCCAAGGCAGATGTGAGTCCAAATGTATAAGGTGGGGAACAAGCAGGAATATCACTCCCAATGCAAGAAATCAGTTCACAGAAGAAACTACACAGAATGCATTGAGACTTGTGGTAGCTGACATCTTTCTTACATTCAGGGACTCCACTGAAAACATGGAGTTTTCTTCAGTCACAGGGAGGATGAATGACAATAATTTAAAATTGCTGAAATGTGATTAAATATTTGTTCTTGAACTCTAATAGACATATTTAGTGTGTTGAAGTATTAGATGAGTATTAGATGTCTAACTCATAACTGCAGTATCAAAATTGAGATTTAAGTATTTCTCTGCCTCTTATTTTCTTTGTTAATAGTTATCTTCTGGGTCACTTAATTGTTGTCAAAATGATGAAATTCTATGCCTGTCTTACATTGATTATGCTCACTGTATGGTTTAACATTACATGTTTGTGTAAGATATGATCATGTGCATTCTATTGGGTTTTTTTGTGTGCATATACATTTTCCAGGGTGAATATGTATCACACAAAAGCAGTAGCTGAAGGAGTCTGCATTTATGAAACATAATTGAAATGTTTGAATAGCCTGTAGTATGAATTGGAAATATTTTTCTTTCTTTCTTTCTCTTGTTATAAGAGGGAAACAAAATCCAAGGTGTTTATAAAAGTTTTGAATGGTTGTGGTGCTGTAACATTTCTCTAATGATCACCCTGGAAATAAATAAATAAATAAAAAGTTACATAAGTTGGAATAATTTTAATGGGGAAACTGTTGTAAATTTGAAATGGAAATAAATTGTGCTTCTTTTCTTCATTTTGTTTTTTAATGCTAATTCTAGTGATACTGAAAACTCTTATTCTTTTTGCCAAGGAAATCTCAGCTTGTGCTCCTGTTTAATTAGGGATTACTCTTGAAAAGACTTTAGATATTTTTTGTGTCACACTCATGAATCATATGCAATGCATTTTCCCCTGTATTTTACCACACAATTATCTACTCCTAGAAATCAGGTATAGTCCAGAATTCTAGATCATGAATCACCTATTTAGGTTTTTAAATACATATACTTTGTAAGAAACAGCAAATTTTCTCTCCTTTTCCTAGTGAATAAGTACAAGTGAGTTCAAATTGGTAAGTCTCTCCAAAATGACATTAGCAAACCATGTAACTCTTTCCCTCTACATCTACTTTTCCAAGGAAGGTCTAAGGACTGTTGTCTATTTAAAAATATTCTTGTCTGAATCAGAACTTGATGTTATGTTGCTATCTAGTTCAACAATACTGGAAAAAAAAATCTTTTAATCATATATTAATGATATCTATGTTCCATGTTCTTCATCATGGCCATAGAAATAAGATGTTCATATATCTGACAGGTTACATTTATATGTATTTTTTGGAGTAAAAACTAAGCTACAATAAACAAATTAATGGCTTAATTAGAGTTTCCATAATTTTCTGCTATGTATAAATATATTAGTATCAAATAACACTATCTACAAGAAAGCACTGTTGCATTTTGTGCTCTATGGATCAAGCAAAAACGTGAAAAATCATGTCTGATCTCAGGGTATCACAAGCTGATATGTGGGAAAAGATGTGAGATACAGAAAGGCATATGTGGTGGGTTGAAATTTCCCCCTCCAACATTAACAAGAAGTTTGTGAAAACTAGCATGCAAATAGTAGACTGCAGTTGACAGTTAACTTAGAAAACAGTTGGGGTTTGCATTTTGTAATTTCAAAGGAGTGAGATCATTGTAGATATTAACAAGGTGCTTCCTTCACTTTCAGGGCAGTATAAAAAGAAAATTGTGGGTGCTACTTAAAATCTAAGTGAGCAATGAGAGTTGGAATTACAGATATAGAAAAAGGTCAGTCATTTTTTTATGACTTATGAAGAGAGGATAACAGTTTTGTATTTATTCTAAATCTATGTACTATGTAAATAGAAGGCATGTGCCTCTATTGTTAGTACTAGTTCTTATATTCACAGAATCATAGAATGGTTTGGGTTATAAGGGATCATTAATGGTCATCTAGTCCAACACCGCTGCAATGAGCAGGGACATAAAGTTGCTCAGAACCCAGTAGCCTGACTTTGAATGTTTCTAGAGATGGGGCATTGTCAATTTTCAATTTGTTTCCATAAATTCTGCTAGAAACAGGAACTTCTATTCAAATGAATGCAATATTTTGTTTATTTGGAAGGAATATCTATTCTGTCTTGACATATTTCTGTAACTGACTTAAGGAAAATGGAATGAAATATCTGGGGAAGGTTGTATTTTCCTATTCTCTCACTGCTGGGACTGCTCAGAGAGAACAATTTTGAGGATGTCATGCCCATATTTTCATTATCTACTGTGAAACTAATGCAAAAAGGTTCAGTTCTATAATTTTTCAGACAGCAGGCATTGTTACAATTCCAGTAGCAGGCATAGAAGATAAAAATGAAAAAAAAATAATATCTACAGATCCACACTGTTGTCTAAAAGACTATCATTATGCTGGGGTTGTCAGCAATACACTTTCACATGAAACTGATTAAGCAATTTGGACCCTATTTTATTGCAGTAAATTCATAATAAGAATAAGTAATTTGGCAATTGTTTTCTGGAGATACCAGCACATTTTGACATATATGTTCTTTTGTGTAAGAAGTGTGCACAGAGTTTTAGGAGACTTCAGAATACAACTGGACTATCTACACAGAGACAGGAGCTGGAGCCAGTTGTAGATCGTGTCAGGTTCATAATCTCCTGATTTCAATTTATGATTTGGGAAGAAGAGGAAGAACTCTTGATGCATGTCTCTGTCTCAGGCCATTAAGGTCAGGGCATGTATTTAGACCACATCAGAAAGCCAGAAGTCATTCCCTACTAGTCTAGTAGTAGGGAAGCAACGTGCAACTATTAGTTGCAGAGATCAAGATGACTCTTTGTTCACTTTCAAATTATTGTATTTATTTGCTAAATCTTTGCAATCAGAAATAAAATAGTTTGTTCTTCTATGAAATTAATATAGCAATAAGCCTTTTCAAAGCTTGGAAATACAAAATGCTGAGAATAATAACATGCAGCAGTTATGCAAGGCAGCACTTCAAAGCTTTTTATTAACATTTCATCCACTTCTAGAACTGTTTTTACATCCTCTACCAGCATTAAAAAATAGTAATAAACACTGTGCCTACTAAATTACATAGTCTCAATTTACTCATGTATTAAATGGTGCTGAAATGAAAATCCCTAATACAAAAGAAAAAATAAAATAACCGTTCAAAAAAATTACAATAAAATCCACATCCTCAACCTGGCTACACTGAATATTTTATGAAGTATTTTAAAAGTCAACAAACTCAGATTCTAGTAGACCAGCTAAGTAAATGTATTGTAAAATTAAGGAACTCTTATTTAAGAAAGGTGAACTGTAAAATACTAAATGCACTAAAGCATACTGTAATACACTTTTGATAATTGATCCAGGGCAATTACTTTATGGTAACCAACTTCAGAACCATAAGAAAAAGAACTGGAGAAGCTGCTTAATGAGTAAATCATTTTCTTCTAAATAGTACTTGTAGTTTTTAAATAATCTTTTAAAAGAAAAAGAGGAGCTGGAAAACTGAAAGATTAAGTTCCATGACAGGAAAAAAAAAACAAAACAAAACCACCAACAACCACCAACCAACCAACCAAATCCCCAAACCAAACACCACAACAATCAAAGTAGTTAACTTACAGGTACAGTTTGGTTAGTTCTATAGAAACTCGATGTGTGGCTTTTTAACAGTTCTAAATTTCCTAATTCACTTCTAAAATAATAAAATCAATCTTAATATTTGCAAATACATTCCTTTCTAATTATGAGGCCATATCCAATTGTAATATGAAACAATGTGACTACCTAGTCCAGAGGGGCAATATAAGTTTGATACTCAGAATCTTGCACAAAATTCTGAGTTCATTGCTATTGGCTGAATTAAATACAGAGTTTAGTTTTAACCATAACTTTCATTGATTTCATGAGCCACTTTTTAGGTCTTTTATAGGTTTCTCTTTGCTTCTAATCTTAATTGATTTCCTGATTATTCTCCCTAGCTGTAGTTGTCCTAATTAAAACCCTAGACAAGTAATCATGATGAGCTAATTAAGATGTTCTGCTTAATCTGCATCTGTAGCAGTGGTTTTCTCTATAAAGGTATGCTATGCAAGACAGCTTTAATCATTTGAAGGCTCTCAAGGATTCTGATATCTGCTTTCTAGCATTTAAACTCAAATTATATTTGTTCTTAAGATCTCAAAGTACTAAAACAATTTTCAGTTTCTGTTCCCTACTCTTTAAAGGCCAGAAATTGTGTTCTCACAGCAATTTCCCCCTTTTCTATGACAGCAGCTTCTGGGGATTTGCAAATTGAACCTTGATGGAAAAGTTAGCAAGGATTTTATGTTTTATTGTATTTTAAGTATATATTCAGCAAACATCAAAAATTCTATGTCTGAAATAGGCTACAAATTATAGTACTGTCATTATTTGTTTGGATTGTTGGGGTTTTTTTTTAAAGCTTTTAAAGTTAATATAATTTAAGGATTTTTTAAAAAAATGTGATATTTATATATTATAAGAATAAATGTGGTAACTGCAAAAATTATATGTCTATTTCCACACAGAAAGCCAAGAAAATAAAAGAAATGAATAAACTTCAGTAACATAATTCTTGAGAATTTCAATTATATATCACTAAATAATTATAGAACAGAGAACTCTCTTTGTCAAACAATTTGACCTTACTGCAGTGTGACTGAGTGGGTGGCCAGGACTGGGACAAGAACAGTGTTATGTAAACATTAGTTAGCTCTTGGGTTGCCTTTTGTTCTGAATCAGCTAGCTCAACAAGACTCAGTGCAATTCTAGTACTTCATCACTGCAAGTATGAATTTCAAAAGGCAACTTTAGTTAAACTACACTTGATGTTGAATTCTCCACTGTTCAATATCTTTAAAATTGACTTGCACCATTATTGCAACTGTTGTTGTGCCATCAAAATTTTATCCTCCTCAGAAATTCATTGGCCATTTTGACAGTACATCCAAAGCCCCTCCTCCTGCCATGAAGCCAGGTTGGGGAAAGCAGAGAAGCTGGGATGGAGATAGACAGGAGAGAGACATCTTTCCTCACCGAAGGCTGCCACATGACCTCTCCCCTAAAGCCATGTTCCCTGCCAGGAACAGGGTACAAGTCTGGGCAGCAAAAGATGGTTAACTGTTCCTAGCGCCCACTTCCATTGTCTGTTTAGGCTTGAAAATATTTCCTTTTGTGACATCTGACAAACTTAAACTTGGGTTACATAAAAAATGGGAGAGTGGTGGAGAGGAAGAGAGTCTCCGGTTTCCCTCCCCATGTGTGGTTACAGCAGCTGCAGCAGTTTAGAATTCTCTGTTAAAGACAGGACCTTAACAGGAATTTCCACAATCAGTGACCAGTATTGGTGAGTATTGACAAATATTCCTGAGTTCCCAGGAAGTTCTTCCCTTTTGTGAGTCAGGTATTTGTTAATTGTGGATTTATCTTTTCCAAATACTGTTCTCTAATAATTTACAACCATTATTATTGTTGTGATAACTCACAACCAAACATTCAAACCTTTATAAATTTTGTATTCCATTACGAGGGAGGTGGAGCTAATTTATGAATAATATAAATTTCTCAGCTTATATTCCTCCTATTTGTAAGGGCCAAATGTCAGGAAGCAAAAACATAACTTAAAGCTTCCTTTTTTGAAATTTTCATCCAAGTCATAGACACAGAATAAGTGCACTTGGATTGTTACATAATAGATACAGTTTGGCCTAGGAATCCTGGCAATAAATGTTATGCATTATGAATGCAGGCAACCTTGCTTTAAAGTGGTTGCCAGGTACTCTGCACCTTTTAGCCTGAGGACAGAGGATCTTTTCTTGGGACAAAGTAATTTAGCACTGTCAATCTGGACTCATTTATGCATTTCTTGTAAGAAATACTTCTGTGTAATATCTTAGCATGACATAACTCTTTACATTTTAAATGTAGAGACTTTCTGTCACAAAAATGCTGAAACCACAGTGAATTAGAAAGGATAACTGTTACTTGCAGCAAAATGGATTCACTTAAAATTGACAGATGTATTGCCACATAGTTCTGCAAGTTCTTCTGGCAGCAGAAGTATCTAGCCATACTAAAAATAAAAATTGTGTCATATACTTCTGTCAGTCATTATGCACTTTTAATGATGGTCTGCCTGTGATAACCTATGAAAAATTATATGAAAAGAAGTGAAATGTACATACTTTGTCTTAAACATGTAATTAAAAAATCAGAACTAAGTAATTTTTAGCAAATACCAAGGGAAACTACATTCTAGACTATATATGCTGAATATAGATGTCTAAATGTGTCTACATAAATGACTTAGTATGTAAACTCAATCCCACAGATGGAAAATCATCTTTAATAAGTCAGTCATAACTGTCAATTCTCTTAGGATGATTTGGATACCGAGACAAATGGAACATATATTCAAGAAGTCATGACTCAGCTGCTGAAAAGTCAGCCTCGAGAAGCCTTAACATATGTAATTCATGCTCTGTGAGGCTGGAAAGTAAGAAGGCAGGAACCTTTTAAAGAATCAGCTGGATTTATGTCTAGTGCTTTTAAAAGGATCTTAGTTTTCTAAATTCAGTTTTGCAGACTTCCTCTGCAGAAAAAAAAGCCATGGACTTGATTCAGCTTCTTAATAGTAGACATCTACAAGACTTGAAACATTTAAGGGTATCTGGGCTGTTCTTCAAGTGCCATTTCAGTGACATAGGGATCACTTAAAAATCTGACAGCTTAAAGTATATGGCTCTGACATCCTGTAACATCCTGAGTCTCTTTAGGCCACAAATCAGGTTGGTTTATGCTTTGTTGACAGGAATAACAACTCAGATACCCAGCCATCATGAAAATCTGACAGCTATACATTTAGATTTAATTAGACACACTCTGGACTTGAATCTCACCCTTGGTGTTTTCTACATTCAAGGCATGTACATTTCAGAGTACTTACGTTACTTTGAGGCTGTTTTTAAAGTGAGGTACATCGTAGCATTCACTATGAGTAACAGTAGTAGAATATGGTTAATAATCTAAAAAAAACTATTTAAAATTTAAATTTAAGCAGTAATGTTTTTTCAAAAGAGAATATAAAAAAATAAAATTCATTAGGTATTCTTTTTTCTTATAGTATTGTAGAGTATAGTATAACATAAAGACTTTATGAAAATAATAAGGAAAGCTAGCATGGATGACAGTGAGTTTCAATATGTGTATGAACAGCATTACTACGCTCATTGTAAACTAATAGTAAATTATACCACAATGTGCATGTATGGAAAGCCATGAAGTTATGACTGCATGCCTACTGGAAATCTTGCACCCAATTTAGAAGTGACAAAAAGATGAAAAAATAAAAGAGGAAGCATTCCTCCATTCAGAATGGCACCTTATTGCATGGCACTTTCTTCTCTGGACAGGCCAGACTGGCTTCATGTTCAGGTGGTCTGACTCTGACCAGTCTTCTTGTTTGAAGCCCCATACACTGTGGGCTTCACTCATCTTCAATCATCTTAATTTATGGTTTTCAGAATGTTTTACGCATATTTTCAGTACTATTAAAATGCATGATCTGTTTGTGTTGGCTTCCCTCTAAAAGTCTCACTCTTTTCAGATGTGAACAATTCAATGAAATAATAATTTTCATCTGCATAAAATTATTCACAATATTCATTATTGCTTCTTCTTAAATACTTAGTATATGCAAAGGAAATTATCTGAAACTCAGAAAGTATGCCTTGAATTTAATCTTCTAGACTTACAAAGATGAGCTTTAAATATAATTATGAAAAAATAAAACATGAGAGAGAATTTAACATATATGATATCAGATTACAATGATGTTTCCATAAATCTCTTCTGCCTGAAGAAGAAAAAAAAAAAGTAGAACTTTATGATACATCTTACTATCATGTTAATTGTGTTAGTGTCAACCTTTATATGATTTTAATAAACACTTGTATTTATATAGTGTGTTTATAGAAATCCATTCATTCATTGAATTTTAGGTCTAAACCTAGTATCAAAAGCCTGTTGCATAGAATAGATACTATGAAGGTTAATGGAGGAAATATACCAGGAGTTTTGCATTTCTATGCAATTATCTCATCATTTATGCCATAAATTTCCAGAAAGGGCTAGAAGGTTTCTATCTGGGCTTTAACTGATTGGTATAATATATTGATGCAGTGAAAAAAGCAAACAAAGAAACAAAAACCCTAACCCCCAAAAACCCAAACCAAAGCCCAAAAATCTAACAACAAAACAAAGTAAAACAAAACAAAACAAACAAAAAAAAGTAGATCAAAATCATCCCACATATTTTAAGGCATTTTCGATCAGCCGTCCCAACTGTGTCTTCTCCCACCATATCGCTCATTCCCACCCTACTTGCTGAAGGGGCAAAATAGGATAAAGAGAAAACCTGTCCAGTGACAGCCAAAACACTGGTGTGTTATCAACACTGTTCTAGCCACAAATCCAAAACACAGCACCATATGTATATCTCTGAAGAAGTTAATCCTATCCTAGCCAGGGATGTAGTATGCACTCAGGTTGAATTCAAATGAAAAGAAATAAAAAGCATGGATTACAGAAGACAAAGCTGAAGGGTTGGTTATGACAAGAGTGAAATTTGTCTCATACAGTTTTAGTTGCATGTTTAGACCAAGGTAGCTTTGTTGAGTTTCTAGAGGAAGGCAATGCCAAGGGAAAAACTATTACAGCCTGTGTAAAATGTTATGGCTTGAGTTGAGTGTCTTTCATCACATAATATATAGGTGGTCTAGGGGAAGAATTCAGCTCATCTAACATAGACAACAAAGTTCCTTATGCTTTCTTTAAAGTCAGTGGAAAGAAAACAAACCATTCCTATTGAGTGAAAATCCTAGTTAGCATACATAACACTTTAAGAAGAGATGGATCACATCTTGGAAGAATTTATTCAACTGCTATGTAAAATCTCATGATGAGAATGTAGACTTACACAGTTAGTTTACATATATTTGAAATTAGAAAAAAAATATTCCAACACTAGGTAATTACTAATTTAATTTAGATTTCAGAGAGTTATCATGCCCCACTGTACTTTGTTGTTCAGAATGATAACTTGCTAACACTCTGAATAACTGTAGAGGTGATGGAAGAAAAATCCCCAAACATTAATATTACATTTGATACATAATGACTTGACTTTGCAGTAGCAGAACCCCCTGTTTAAAGTGTGAGGCATCATCCATAAATTACTACAATGTATACATGCATTTTTGCAAAATCTTCTTGTGATAGCAAGCTTCCCTGTAGAAAACCAGTGTTAATTTCTATAGCAGGCATTTGTCAAACATTTTTAGGAACAGATATGGAGATGAAACCTTGACCATGTGTGGTGGTTTAGGCTGGGTGCTGGCCTGGATGCCACTGCACAGACCACACCTGGGAGGTCCCAAGGGGTGGGCCCAGCCCAGGGTGGGTGGTTACAGGAAACCAGGTATTCCATTTCCCATAATGTCCTGCTCCCCTATAATACATCAGCGCAGGGTCTTCACTTCTTTCGTCCCCTGCTGCTGCCTAGGTAAAATGGTATGAGCCGCCTCCCTTGGGCCTGCCCAGGCCCAAGGCTGGGGTGGGGGTGGGGGAGGAAAGAGCCCTGGGGGAGTTTGGGTGTACCCCCAGGTGGGGATGGGATGTTTCTGGGTCTGTTTTGGGGTTTCTCTTGTCACTGTGCTTCTGGCTTTCTGTACACACTCACTGTTTTCTATTTAAACTTTCCATCACTTTTGCAATCCATTTGTCTGAGTTGTTATTTCTGCCCACGGTGGGAAGGGGGGTTTGCCCCAATCCATTACACCATGTCAGAACAATGGCAGTTTTTCCTCTGACTTCTGAAAATCTATATAATCTCCATAAAATTGAGATAATATCAGTCAAAAATAGTTCTGTCTGGTGCAGAGGGGTTGTATGGCATGATAAAAATCCTTGTAAAGTATAAATCATGTCTGTTAACCATACTGTCCTATATGATTAAATGACCATGTTTATAGATGAGAATATGCAATGTCTTTTGCTACAGTGTTAGCAAGGTGTTTGAGACTGTCTTCCACAGCGTACTTTAATCAAAGTTAATGCATTATATGCTGGTGGGTGAACAATGGGATAAACAATAAACAGTTTGGTTGCTCAGGCTCAGAAGGTTGTGATTAATAGATCATTTTCTATATCTGGAGTCAGTGAGTCAACAGAGTACTCATTCTGTGTACATGGGTCTGTAATTACAGGCTGGAGGAATAAGCTGTTATTAAAGTAATACAATTCAAAATGGACAAATGGCAAGTCACACCACTGGGAAGGGAAACTGACATTGTGACAAGCTGAGGGACTGAGGGACCAGGGTGCAGCTCTCATGAAAATTCCTGGGGCCTTGGGGGACATTGAGCTGAAAATGAGTGGGCAGTGCATCAAGGACTGTGTTAACTGGATTATAGACAGCAGAATGGAATGGAATGGAATGGAATGGAATGGAATGGAATGGAATGGAATGGAATGGAATGGAATGGAATGGAATGGAATGGAATTAACCAGGTTGGAAAAGAACTTTGAGATAATCGAGTCCAAGCTATCATTCAACAACATCTAATCAACTAAATCATGGCAAAAAGTGCCCCATCCAGTCTCTTCCCAAACACCTCCAGTGATGGTGACTCCATCACCTCCCTGGGCAGCACATTCCAATGGCAAATCACTCTTTCTATGAAGAACTTCTTCCTAACATCCAGCCTAAACTTCCCCTGGTACAGCTTGAGACTGTGTCCTCTTGTTCTGGTGCTGGTTGCCTGGGAGAAGAAACCAACCCCCACCTGGCTACAACCTCCCTTCAGGTAGTTGTAGACAGCAAGAAGGACTCCTCTGAGCTTCCTCTTCTCCAGGCTAAGCAACCCTAGCTCCCTCAGCCTCTCAGTATTCAGTACTCAGTACTCCTAAGGTTGGAAGGGACCTCAAAGATCATCGAGTCCAACCTGTCACCACAGACCTCCTGACTAGAGTAGGGAGGACACCACTGCCCACTGCAGGCTTGAACCCACAACCTTCCCATTAAGGGTCTTGTGCACTATCAACTGAGCCACCTGTCCTGCTCCAAACCCCTCACCAGCTTTGTTGCCCTTCTCTGGACTCGTTCCAGCAAGTCAACATCTTTCCTAAATTGAGGGGCCCAGAACTGGACACAGTATTCGAGGTGTGGCCTAACCAGTGCTGAGTACAGGGGCAGAATGACTACCTCAGTGGTTCATCTTCCAGCACATTAGAATAGAGTAGAGTAGAGTAGGTCTAGACTAGACTAGACTAGACTAGACTAGACTAGAATAGAATAGAATAGAAAAGAAAATAATAGACCAGGTTGGAAGAGACCTTCAAGATCATCGTGTCCAACCCATCAACCAATCCAACCCACCTAAACAACTAAACTGTGGCACCAAGCACCCCATCAAGTCTCCTCCTGAACACCTCCAATGACAGTGACTCCACCACCTCCCCGGGCAACCCATTCCAATGGGCAATCACTCTCTCTATATAGAACTTCTTCCTAACATCCAGCCTAAACCTCCCATGGTGCAGCCTGAAACTGTGTCCTCTTGTTCTGGTACTGGCTGCCTGGGAGAAGAGACCAACATCCGCCTGTCTACAACCTCCCTTCAGGTAGTTGTAGAGAGCAATAAGGTCACCCCTGAGTCTCCTCCTCTCCAGGCTAAACAAGCCCAGCTCCCTCAACCTCTCCTCATAGGGCTTGCATTCCAAACCCCTCACGAACTTCGTTGCCCTTCTCTGGACACGTTCCAGCAAGTCAATATCTTTCCTAAACTGAGGGGCCCACAGCCTGTTCCTGTGCCTTCAAGAATTCTTTCTTGAAGTAGGTCCAGACCTCCTGGACCCCTTTGTTTTTAGGGGCTGTTTCCCAAGATACCTTCTGAGTTAGTTCCTTCAGTAACCTGAAGTCCGCACTCTGGAAGTCCAGAGTGGAGTTTTTGTTGATGCTCCTCGTAGCTTGACTGCAAATTGAAAACTCAATTATTTCATGGTCTCTGGACCCCAGACAGCCTCCAACCACCACATCTCCCACCAGCCCTTCTCTGTTGGTAAAAAGAAGGTCAAGCAAACCCTTACCCCTGGTATGGTCACGCAGCCTCTGGGATAAGAAACTGTCCTCCATACACTCTAACAACCTTCTAGACTCCCTCCTCTTTGCTGTATTAAGTTCCCAGCAGATATCAGGCAGGTCAAGGCAAGTTATGATCATCCTTTACTCTGCACTTATTAGATCACATCAGTAATAAATCATTTAACTTCAAGCCTGTTGAGTACAGAAAACAAGGCCAGAACTAAGCTCTTGTTCAGAGATTGACAGTCAGGAGCTCAATCAGCTTGTAGAAGAAGCAGTTTAAAGAGTACCTAACAGCTGCCCAGTAACTACGGGGAAGTCACAGAGACAGATCCTGGTTCTTCCCAGGCATCCATGGTGAGAGGATCTGAGGCAACAGGAATAACATGAAACAAGAAACAGAATGGGTACAAGAAGAAACTTTTTTTGCTAAGTGGACAGTCTGGTCATATATAGTCCGCAGAAAATGTGCAGTTTCCAGCTTTGGAGGTTGCCTAGGTATGACTGGATAAAGATCTGACTAAGTTGGTTTGATCTCACAGATGAAGCTGCTTTGAGCAGGAGGTTGTCCTGGATCTCTTCAAACTCAAATTACCTTATTGTCCTATGAAATAGTTTTATTTGCTTCTTTAGGCACAGCTCTTAATAGAGTTTCTCTGGAGATTTTTAATAGCATCCAGAGAAAATGTTTATATGTGCATAATTGCTAGTAATTTTCTTCCTCTCCTTGGAGAGAAAGACTTAAAATATTATTGAGAGACAGAAGCTGTTATATCTTTCCACTCAGAAAAAGTTATTACAATGAATATCATTATTCCTCTTCAACTGAATTACTTGCTAAATAGATTACCCTTGAGAATATCTGAGGGTTTTTTACAATATTAGATTAAGTATTTGTATATTTTTACTTACAGTAGTCCAAACTCAAGCAAAACTACTATGAATTTACACCATTATTTTTATGTAATGTAATGTTATTTTGAGCCATGGTACCAGAATTTTGTGGCTAATTGAAGTAAACTTGAATATTCAACTTATTTTTTCAGTGTAAAGTAGATGACTGCTTGGTTCCTATACTTGAGGTAGCTCACCCTAGAAGTTACCAGCCTAGTATGGTGTCATGGATTGAGTTGAATCTGCTCATGTGTGTATTCAATACTGTGTTGTCATTATGCGAGCTTCAAAATGAAAGTGCTGGCTGGAGCAAAGCATCATGAGGCTTAAAGTTCAGATTGTAGCATGAAAGGCTTACTGTTACAATTGCTGGTTCTTGTTTCTGTTTGGGTTATTGGGTCCTTACTGCTGGGCTGGCTGCTGCATGCTTGCGGAGGTGGGGGGAGCATTTTATCACTGGTTTCTGCTGCTACTTTTGCTTTTGCTGCCACTTTTGCTTTTGCAGCATTTTTCTGCAAATAGGCTAAGGTAATTAATTGTATATTTTATAATTTCCAGAAACTCTTTATCTCAACCTGGAATTTTTTTTTTTTTTTGTTACTTTACTTCACTGGGGGGGGTGGGGGGGGGTGGGGGTGGCAGGGGGCTTGTGACAGTGGGCTCTGTTAACTCAGGCTTAGGACATATGGGTAGTTTAAGAGTAATTTAGGCACAAGAATAAATATTTCATATGCCTAAAATCAGCTGAGATCAGTCTGAATCTTGAACATATTAGTACATTGGACAACACACCATTCAGTACCAAAATAAGGAAAGACTGTAGGCTGAATTTCAGAGAGGTTCAAGTTACATTAAAAAATGTTGTATTTTTATTTATGGTCTAATCTCAACAAATAAAGGGATAAAATGGTTTGAGTAAGATCACAAAATACTGAAATATTTTAAAATATAAGCCAGGAGATAACCTTTACTCCCAAATCCCCTCTGTACCAAATTATCTTCCAATTTACTTCATGAGAAATTGTTTCATTTGCCACTTCCAGCCCTCATGAGAGTAAAACTAAGTAAGAATAGTAATTTCCCATAATGTGCAGTATCCAATGCAATGATGCTCCTGTTCAGAGATTGTTCTGCCAAGTAAAAACATATGTAGCTACTACAAAATAATTAGAATACTCTTTTATTGACACTTAGTCATATATATTCTGCAAGCTGGAGAATACTGCAGGAAAAATTGAACATCTTTTACTAATATTAAATTTGTATCTAATGAAAAGTAAGAATCAAGAAGTCAACTATAGCACAAATCTACAGTCTATTTGTTTTCATAGTGTGAGTACATGAGTGCTTCTTCCAGTTTTCCACACTCAAAATTTGTAACCACTCATCTGCTTAGTACATTAAACATATCAGATACATGTCAGATGAAAATTAAAAAGCTGAAAATATGTTTTCATAGAATCACAGAAACATTCAGGTTGGAAAAGACCCTCAGGATCACCAAGTCCAACCAATAACCCTACTCTGCAAAGTTCACCCCTAAGCCATATCCCCAAGCACTACATCTAAACAACCTTTAAACACATCCAGAGTTGGTGACTCAACCACCTCCCTGGGCAGCACATTCCAATGCCTGACCACTCTTTCTGTGGAAATTTTTTTACTAATTTCCAGTCTAAACCTGCTCAGTTGTAGCTTGAGGCCATTCCCTCTTGTTCTATCACTAGTTACCTGTGAGAAGAGACTATTACCAGCCTCTCCACAATATCCTTTCTGGTAGTTGTACAGAGTGATGAGGTCCCCCTTCAGCCTCCTCTTTTCCAAACTAAACACTCCTTTAAAGTTTAAACACTAAACTTTTCCAAACTAAAGCTCTTCAGTCACTCTTCATAAGACTTATTTTCCAGGCCCTCCAACAGCTTGTTGCTCCTCTTTGCACTCACTCCAGCACCTCCACATCTCTCTGTTGAGGTGCCCAAAACTGGACACAATACTCAAGGTGTGGCCTCACCAGAGCTGAGTACAAGGCAATGATCACCTCCCTACTCCTCCTGGACACAGCATTTTTAATATAAGCCAGGATGCCATTGGCTTTCCTAGTCACCTGGGCACACTGCTTGCTCATATTCAGTTGCTTGTCAATTAGAACCCCTAGATCCCTTTCTGCCAGACACCTTTTCAGACATACTTTCCCAAGCCTGTAGCATTGCTTGGGGTTGTTGTGACCCAAGTGCAGAGTCTGGCATTTGGCCTTGTTGCAGCTCATCCCATTAACATTGGCCCATCGATCCAATCTATCCAAGGCCCTCTGTAGAGTTTCCCTATCCCTGTGCAGATCAACACTCGCACCTAACTGATGACACACTCTATGTCTTCATCAAGGTCATCAATACAGATGTTAAACAGAAGTAGTTCCAACACTGAGCCCTGAGGAACACAACTTTTGACCAGCTGCCAGCTGGACTTAACTCCATTGACCATCACTCTTTGGGCCCTATCACCCAGCCAGGGCTTTATCCAGCAGAGTGTGCGATCATCCAACCCATGAGCACACAGCTTGTCCACAAGAATTCTGTGGGGAACAGTGTCAGAAGCATTTTGAAAGTCTAGGTAGACAATATCTACAGCCTTTCTCTCATCCAGCAGTTGGGTCATCCTGTCATAGAAGGAGATCAGGTTGGTCAGACAGGACCTGTCCTTCACAAACCCATGCTGACTGGGCATGATCCCCTGGTTGTTCTCTATATGGTGTGTAATAGCTCTTGAGATGACCTGCTCCATGACCTCCAGTCCATTGGGACCTCCCCAGTTATCCAGGACTTCAGGTAGATAATGGGTAGTGTCTTAGTGAGCACATCTGCCAAGTCCTTCAGCATCCTTGGGTGTAGCCCACCCGGCCCCATAGACTTGTGTGCCTCTAAGCAGCATAGCAGGTCAGTGACCACTTCCTCATTTATTGTGATGACCTCATTCTGAATTCCCTCCGTGACTCCTAATTCATGAGGCTGGGTGTCCAGGGAACTGCTGTATCCACTGCTAAAGTTGAGGCAAAGTAGGCACTGCGCACCTTGGCCTTCTCCTCATCCTTAGTCACTATGTTTCCCTCTTCATCCAACAAAGAATGGAGATTTTCCCTATTCCTCCTTTTATTAATGAATTTTTAGAAATATTTTTTATTATCCTTAATGACTGTAGCTAGGTTGAGCTCTATCTGTACTTTGACTCTCCTAATTTTTTCCCTGCATAGCTTTACTACATCGTTGTAATCCCAATGAGAGGCCTGTCCCCTCTTCCAAAGGCCATGGACTCTCCTTTTGTTCTTAAAATCACGCCAAAGGTCCCTATTCAGCCAGGCCAGATGCCTTCCTCGCCAACTCATTTTTCAGCACACAGGGACAGCCTGCTCCTGTGCCTTTAAGACTTCCCTCTTGAAGCATGCCCAGCCTTCCTGGACTCTATCCTTCCAGGTGGCCTCCCAAGGGACTTTGTCAGTCAGTCTCCTGAACAGGCCAAAGTTTGCCCCATGGAAGTTCAAGATGGCAGTTTTACTATGCCCTCTCCTTGCTTCCCCAAGGGTAGAGAACTCAATCATCTCATGATTGCCGAGTCCTAGATGTTCTCCAACCTTTACTTCCCTTACAAGTTCTTCCCTGTTCACAAGAAGCAGGTCCAGGAGGCCACCTTCTCTGGTTGACTCCTCACCAGTTGTGTCAGGAAATTATCCTCCGCACACTCCAGGAACCTCCAGGACTGTTGTCTCCCAGCAGAAATCTGGGAAGTTAAAGTGACCCACAAGAACAAGGGGAAGCAATTGTGAAACCTCTCTTGAGTGCTTTTGTCTCCAGTTTCACTGTTTATATTCACATTATAGTAATTAAGGCATATAGCTACTGCTTTTGCTAGTGTGTTAAAAATTTAATGTTAGCACTGAAGAAATGTGTTTTTGCCAATCTTAAATGCAACCCACACCATGGCAATGTAATATCTGTACTTCTTGAGTATAAAATCATTAATGACAGTAATAGTAATAAAAAAAAAATTTATGCATATCTTTTGATTCTAATGACACAAACTCAACCAATCAGCATCATGAAAACATCAGCATTAAGTATCAGATAATCATATAAACTATTTATCCATCCTTACAGCTTTGAACAATCATGTAGCTAAAATAGATTTGCATGTAAATTTATAGACCTTCAATAATTTAATATGTTAAATTGTTTGAAGCTTGTGAAAGAAAATAATTAAGACTGGGAAACTGGATATTGTGAAACCTGGATGATTTGTTTATTTCTAATTTGTATATATAATACTAAAGATTAAAAATATGTTTGTGAAGAGCTGAGGTATGACAACTTCCTGTTTATTTAGATCAGCTCTCATGGAACTATCTTAAACACATGCTAGATTACATTTTTCTCAAAAAAATATTGCTGAAGTATGTGGTTTGATTACTGTCACCTTTCATATTACATAACGTGGTCAAATCAAGCATACAAAAGAAAACAGCACTGACTTTGAATCTTATTAGCACTTAATTATTAGAAAAGAAATAGTGTTTTCTTGTAAAACTGAAGTGAAGTAAAAAATGTCTGGGACTTTCTCTTAGTTTTTCCTTATATTTGATTTTTGCTACCAAAATAAAATACTGGTGTGTTTTAAACACTTTGCACAGACATAATATTTCCTTATCCATGGAACACCACAAGTATAATATCTGTAAGTAACTCTGAGACAGATGCAATGAGATTTGTGATTATAATAGTAAATGGATCCAACTTTGTAGGTGATTTCTTGGAACTGATGACAGTGGTGGCCATTGAATACAAATCCTGCTGATGCAGCTATTGAATTTTAAAGCATTGAGGTCAAAATACACAAACAGAAGTCACAGCATGTGATTGTTCCTTTACAAATGGTGAAACTCATCCAAGAAAGCTGCATTAGTTATTCGGAATAGCTTCACAAATGACTATGACATGTTATCACCAATCAGCTCCCTGGGGTGACAACCAACATGGTTTGTAGTTTTAATGGACCCAAGTAAAGACTGCTGTTACGTCCAATTTAATCATACTTATCTTTGAAAAATAATAAAACTGAATTAAATATGTCCTTCTTTTCCCTTGTGTTTGTACATTGCTGCTTCTAAATGTTTCAGAATGGAAAGAAGTTGTGCAAAGGAGAGTACTACATCATTTTTGTCCCATGTTTCAAGGAATATAAGAAATAAAAAGCTATCATTTATGATCAAGACCTGTACTTTTCTCTATTCATGTTCCTCTCCAAAGTCAAAGGCCAAAGACTTATAATACATTTTAATTGAATTTTAAAACTATACAGACTAATAAAGTGAGTGAAGTGCATACAAATCACATTACCCAATGCTTCTAGAAGCTTTAACTCATTTTGCATTACAGCTAAAGAAAAATATGGGCTCATTGTAGAAGTAATAAACATGGGTAATTATGCATAATTATAGAGATTAAGTTCCAATTAAGGTTCAATTTCTGTAATAACCCTATCCAAAAGTCTTTTAAGGTTTTTGGTGGCACTAATGAAGATCAAGGTAACGCATAGTAGTAAGGATTCTCATGAATACAGACACATAAAAAAATGATTGCAGGTCTGAGTGTTTTGAATCCATTGACATGCGTTAACAACATTAAGTTTTAAAGTGCATCTTTCCTTTTGCTTCAATGTTTCCTAATAGTACTATCATAGATCAGAGGAATGGTTTTTTGCATCATACGAAAACACTTTGCCAGAAATACTGAGAGTATGCTTTATATGTTGCATTTGATAGAAGAAAATTATGCATGTTTGCATCTCAATCATTTGTACATTTCCAGTTCTACCATGATAAAAAAAAAAAATTCCAAATCTAATTCCACCTAAATTCCTCTATGTTCTTGAACATTCATTACTTTATTGAGCTTGAAATATTTCAAAACTTGTTTTATTAATAAGAATAATAAGCATATTGTAAATTATATGAAGTTGTTTGTGTAAAATTCTTGCTCTCAAGAGCTGTAATGCTTATTTTTTTCCAGTTATTTTTGAACTTTTCTAACTAAAGGAGAATTTGCTCATCACTAACAAAAAAACCAGTGGGGAACCTAATACTCATTAAGATAAAATAATTATTTGCCAGTCACTTCAGAACTGATTTCTATGGCTACAGATTTAGGATACAAATGGCTTGATCCATCTACATCTTACATAATGTAGTTTCAAATGATAGTTCATAGGTAATTTTGATACTATACATGATTGAAATTTCAAGTCCTTACAATCACAAGGTCTTACAATGTTTTCTGTAAAGGAATACTATTCTACTTTTACAACTGTGGGAGCTATAGTACTAGGAATGAATCTATTCTTCCCATGACTTAGACAAACTCTAGATATATTAAAATGAATACAGGGAAATTTGCTTTGTCACATAGCTCAGTGGGAACCTTAAGTGTTGATATTTATGAAATATTAAAGAAAAAAATTAAAAGGTTGTTAGTGTTGTCACAGAATCACCAAGGTTGGAAGAGACCTCAAAGATCATCTAGTCCAACCTGTGATCACAGACCTCATGAGTAAACCATGGCACCAAGTGCCACGTCCAATCCTCTGTTGAACACCTGCAGGGATGCTGATTCCACCACCTCCCTGGGCAACCCATTCCAATGGCTAACAACACTCTCTGGAGAACTTTCTCCTCACCTCGAGCCTAAACTTCCCCTGGTGCAGCTTGAGACTGTGTCCTCTTGTTCTGGTGCTGGTTGCTTCAGAGAAGAGACCAACCCCCTCCTCGCTACAACCACCCTTCAGGTAGTTGTAGAGAGCAATAACGTCTCCCCTGAGCCTCCTCTTCTCCAGGCTAAATAATCCCAGCTCCCTCAGCCTCTCCTTGTAGGCCTTGTGTTCAAGGCCTCTCACCAGCCTCATTGCCCTTCTCTGGACACTTTTAAGTGTCTCAATGTCCTTCTTAAACTGAGGGGCCCACAACTGGACACCGTACTCAAGGTGCGGCCTAACCAGCGCTGAGTACAGGGGCAGAGTGACTTCCCTGCTCCTACTGGCTATACTGCATAATTATTTCAATTTTAAGTCAAAATAAAGCATGCTTTTATATAAAGTGTCCATTTCAGTAGAAAGAAGGATTATTCAACATAACTTAAAATATTTTCATGTTTAGGTGATTGAATGTATTTAATAAGTACATATCTATGTATAACTTTTAGCTTTTTATATGTATATATTTAATTTGTTATGTACCTTTTGAGTATCTTGTACTTGATTGTATATGTACCAGGAGTCTTTGCTTAATTATATGAGGTGTTAATAACACTTTCTTGTGTAACTTTTTCCTTTTTTTTTTTTTAATAGGTTTTTATTTATGTTTTTTTCTGTATTTATCCATCAGTGCTAGTGGATTTTTTTACAGTTATATGATACCAATACAGTCAATATCATACTCATGAGAGTAAAATGTTTTATACATACAGCTGCAGCTACAGCATAGTAATCTGGTTACGCTTCTCTGGGAATTATTTATATTTAGCAGTAAGACATGTCATTCCCTGGCTATGTTTCAAGCTAAACCACAAAAGAACTCCAGACATGAACACTTTTGCACTTTTGCCAATACAGAACATCAGAGACATTTTGTGTGTGTTTGTATATCACAGTATCACAGTATAACTAAGGTTGGAAGAGACCTCGAGGATCATCAAGTCCAACCTATCACCACAGACCCCATGACTAGACCATGGCACCAAGTGCCACATCTAATCTCCTCTTGAATGCCTCCAGGGACGGTGACTCCACCACCTCCCTGGGCAGCCCATTCCAATGGTAAATTACTCGCTAGGTGAAGAACTTCTTCCTCACCTCAAGTCTAAACCTCCCCTGGCGCAGCTTGAGACTGTGTCCCCTTGTTCTGGTGCTGGTTGCCTGGGAGAAGAGACCAACCCCTTCCTGGCTACAACCACCTTTCAGGCAGTTGTAGACAGCAATGAGGTCACCCCTGAGCCTTCTCCTCTCCAGGCTAAACAATTCCAGCTCCCTCAGCCTCTCCTCATAGGGCTTGTGTTCAAGGCCTCTCCCCAGCCTTGTTGCCCTTCTCTGGACACGTTCAAGTGTCTCTATGTCCTTCTTAAATTGAGGGGCCCAGAACTGGACACAGTACTCAAGGTCCAGCCTAACCAATGCAGAGTACAGGGGCACAATGACTTCCCTGCTCCTGCTGGCCACACTACTCTTAATGCAGGCCAGGATGCCATTGGCCTTCTTGGCCACCTGGGCACACTGCTGGGTCATGTTTGGGCGGCTGTCAATCAGTAACCCCAGATCCCTCTCTGTTTGGCAGCTCTTGAGCCACTCTGACCCCAGCCTGTAACTCTGAATGGGTTGTCATGGCCAAATTGAAGCACCCGGCACTTGGACTTTTTGAATGCCATTCCATTGGATTCTGCCCATCTGTCCAGTCAGTCGAGGTCCCTCTGCAAGAGCCTTTCTACCCTCTAACTGACTAACATCTGCTCCTAACTTGGCATCATCTGCAAACTTGCTGATGAAATGTGTGATGTGTATATATACATACATAATGTAAATAAATATGTTACTGATACCAATATTCACATATTCAGAACTGGACGTAATTACAAAGAGTCACAGTATTAATGTATTCACACCTGAATTTGCTTAATATATTTCTCTAAAGATCTGAACTGCAAAACTAGGAGAGTTATTCCTTTTCATGAAAGTAATTTTATATTACAGAATCACAGAATGTTAAGGGCTGGAAGTAACCTAGAAAGATCCTCTCATCCAACCCCCCTGCCAGAGTATGATCACCTATACCAGACCACTCAGGAAAGCATTCTGGCAGGTTTAGAATATCTCCAGAGAGGCAGACTCCACAACCCTCCTGGGCAGCCTGTTCTGGTGTTCTGTCACACTCACAAGTGAAAATTTTTTTCCTGTGCCTAAACTTCCACCTATTGCTCCTTGTCCTGTCATCACCACTAAGAGCCTGACTCCATCCTCCTGGCATTTACCTTTTACATATTTATAAACAGTAATGCAGTGACCCCTTAGTCTCCTTTTCTCCAAGCTGAAGAGCCCCAGCTCCCTCAGTTACTCCTCATATGGGAGATGTTCCACTCCCCTAATCATTTTTGTGGCTCTGCACTGGACTCTCTCAAGCAGTTCCCTGTCCTTCTTGAACTGAGGAGCCCAGAACTGGACACAATATTCCACATGTGGCTTCACCAGGGCAGAATGGAGAGGAAGGAGAACCTCCCTGGACCTACTTACCTCGCTCCTTCTAATACACCCCAAAATGGCCACAAGAACACATCGCTGGCTCATGGTCAGCTTTCCATCCACTAGGACTTCCAGGTCCCATTCCCTTTCACTGCCTCTAACAGGTCAGTCCCCAACCTATACTGATACATGGGTTGCTCTTTCCTGGGTTCAAGATTCTATACTTGCCTTGTTGAATTCAATTAAATTTCTCCCTGCCCAACTCTCCAGCCTAAGTCTTACTGAATGGCAGCAGTGTGTCTGCCACTCCACCCAGTTTTGTGTCATCAGCAAACTGGCTGACAGTGCTCTCTATTCTGTCATCCAGGTTGTGAATGAACATATTGAACAGTATTGGTATTAGTACTGACCCCTGAGGGACTCCACTGGGTAGGGGCCTCCAATTAGACTCTGTCACATTGGCTACAACTCCTGACTTCTTTCCTTCAACCAGTTCACAATTCACCTCACTACCTGACCATCCAGACCACACTTCCTCAGTTTAGCTGTAAGGGTGCTGTGGGAAATGGTGCCAAATGCTTTACTGAAATCAAGATAAAACACATCTACTCTTCTACCATCATCTATCTACCTGGTTGTGTCCTCATAAAAGGCTATCAGGTTGGTCAAACATGACTTCCACTTGGTAAAACCATGCTGACTACTCCTAATGGTCCTCTTGTCCTTGATATGCCTAAGGACAGCAGCAAGTGTAAGTTGTTCCATTACCTTTCCAGGGATGGAGGTGAGGCTGACAGGTCTATAGATACCTGGGTCCTCCTTCCTACCTTTTTTTGAAAGTTGGAGTGACATTTGCCTTCTTCCAGTCCCCAGGCATCTCTCCTGTCCTCTATGATTTATAAAAGATGTGAAGAGTGGTCTGGTAATGACCTCCACCAGCTCCCTCAGCACCTATGAGTGCATCTCATCAAGACCCATGGATTTATGGATGTCCAAATTACTTAACTGTTCCTTAACCTAGTCCTCATCAAACCAGTCCTCGTCAGTCAAGGAAAAGATCTCCTTTGTCATGTCTTCCTCTTGCATCTCAGGGGTCTAGGGCTCCTGAGGACAGTCTTCAGCAGTATAGATGGAGAAAAAGAAGGCATTTAGTAACTCTACCTTCTTTGCGTCCTCTGTCACCAAGACACCCACCCCATTTGGCAGAGGGCCTACATTGCCTCTAGTGTTAGTTTTTCCTGCAATGTAGTTGAAGATGCCCTTTCTGTTGTCCTTGACCTCACTTTTGTAGTAAAGGCTGCACTAGGCCCAGAATTATGTCTCATATATTGACAAAACATGTCCCTACGTGTTTTGCTCAAATGCCCTTTTGGAGTGGGTACTCAGCCATAGCTGCGAAAATAAAGGGCCAGATATCAAGAAGCCAGGGTAAACAACCCAACCTGCTTCGTTTGGGGTAAACAAGAGAACACACCCACCTTGTGGGATGCTTGTGCTATGTCTGTGTTTCTTCCAAAAATGGGCATACACTGACCATATGCTTTGCTATTGGCTAATAGTGTTTACCAAGCATTTGGCTATTGGTTAAATCCAAGCCTCAAACAAATTATAAATATTACCCAAATTGTAAATAACTCATGATTTTGCTGGTTTCCTCTTGCTCTTTTGCTATTAAACTCTTTTGCCCCTTGCACTCTTTTGCACTCTTACTCCTGCCCTCATGCATGTGTTCTGCCTTTATCTGGAGAGAAGCCTTCTTCCCTGGGAAGTGCCCTTGTGCCTCAGTTTATCCAGAAACGAGTAAAGAGTCCTTTGCATCAGCTGAATTTAAACTACAGCCATCTAAGTGTCATATCTGCAGTCCTGCCAGTAGGAAGAAGCTGCCTAACTGCACCCTGAAGGGACAGAGACCCACTGGCAAAGTTATTGTTATGGGTTTGTCTTGGGCCTGTTTGGCCCTACACCACAGAACACTAGCTAACTATCATGGGCCCCTTTGCCTTCTAGTACCCTGTCCTATGAGATTTCCACTAGCAATTGCTTGAAAAAGCCAAAGTTGACCCTGCTGAAATCCAAGGTTGTGATCTTGCTTGATATTCTGTTCCTACCACACATGATCCGGAACTTCAGCATCTCATAATGGCTGTAGCCAAGGCTACCCTCGATGTTCACTGCTTATCCTTTATTAATATGATTACTAATATAAAGAAAAGTTGGATTTTTTCTTTTTAAAGAGGTGGAAAAAAAATAGAGGTATATTGCTTGCTAATTTTCCAGTAACATTATAACAGGCAGAGAGGAAAATATTTATTTTAGGTTTTTTAACTCCTTCATTATGTTACTGATTCCTCTTGGTGAAATATTTTAAAAGACCATCACCAGGAGACTATAGTTTCTCCCTAACTACTGAAAATAATTAATGCAAAAAGGGTCCCAGGTGGGATGCTGGTGTTCACCCTGAATATAACTCAGCCATTGTATGTTCCAGCAGATGGTTATGTCAGAGTGCAGTGAATTGTGAAATTTCCACTGTGAGTTATTTTTTGCTGCTTCTTTCCAGAAATAGGTCAAATATTTGAAGATACAAATTCAACCATTCTTGTTTCTTACAATAAGGATGGTAATGGTTATGACTATTTGAAACAAATTCCTTTCGTTCAAAGTGGTTGTTGTTTGACTTTGTCTGTAAGGAATTCTTTTTCTCTCTATTGGCGTAACTGTGTTCATATTTTCAGGTGGTTACATGCAAATGTGCAGCATATAACATCTTGAAAGTTATAATAAAATATCATAAATTTATAAAAGTTATAATAAAAAAGTTATAATAGAATAACATAAATTTGTTTAATTATATTCTAAAGGTTAGCCATGTGTAATTACCATCAAAATGCACCATTTTTCATTTGAGAAATACCTATGCAAACTGCTTAAGGAATAAGGGTAAGAGAAATATTAGATAAACATTGCTTAACACTAGCAATAAAAAATAATGGTGTGATTTGAGGTTTTTCATTTAGTCATGTTGTGGCTAGAAGCAGTGTTTTTATAATCTGTGAAAATAAATCTGTGTATTCACTTCTGATTTTTTGACTTAATTCAAAGATAATTGGAATTCTTAATACTTTCACTTTTCCCAGTTTTATTAACACCACTATTTGAAATGGTGGTGTAAATTTAAGGAGAAGAAAAAATACCTGCCACATTACTATTACAAAAATCAAACTAAACCACACATACCATCAGCTGAATGTGGTGTATAGTAGGTCCTAAAGAGTGAAATATGTAGAAGGCATTTATCAGACAGAGACACAAACTAAACTGAACAAAAATTCACTGTCAATCTTGATGTAGAACTTGCATATTTCCTTTAGCCAATAATCCAGATTGTACTAGCACAAAGAAAAGACTGCAGGTGATGGAAAGCAGTCATAGTCAGTGTTATGCTTTGGATAAATCTGTCAAGATGCAATGTCTTGTTAAGGAAAAACTTAATTTTCAACTTTATAGAAGCAGTATGTGTATGTGTATACATATAAGATAGGAATTCTCGCCACCATTATGAGCATCTTATAACAGGAAATTGTTGTTAGAATAGAATAGAATAGAATAGAATAGAATAGAATAGAATAGAATAGAATAGAATAGAATAGAATAGAATAGAATTAACCAGATTGGAAAAGATCTTCAAGATCATCAAGTCCAACCTATCACCCAACACTATCTTATCAACTAAACCATGGCACCAAGTGTCTCATCCAGTCTCCTTTTAAACACCTCTAGTGATGGTGACTCCACCACCTCCCTGGGCAGCTCATACCAATGGCCAATAACTCTTTCTGTGAAGAACACTGGATGTGTCATAATGACACTCAGTTTTAAACAAAGAAAATGCGGAAAGGACTGTAAAAGTCTGAGCACATTTCAGCATTTTTTGTGTGAAACCCTACATAATTCTACGCAGGAAATCACCTGGTCTGGTCCTTATTGCTCATGTATCATCTATACATCTTGTTTCTGCTCAAAGAGCCCTAGGACTTTTTATAATCTTGGTATTCCATCACTGCCTGCATACAGCTGAGAGATCGACAAAGTTGTTTGGTAAATTATAATCAATCATGCACACCCACGAGGGACTTTCTTGAGTCATCATGGCTTTTTATACACTCCAGTTAAAAAAAAAAAGGATTGATTTTTTTTTTTTTAGGAATGTGTCCTTAATTGATCCACACCACCATTTCTTCTAGTCACAGTGATAGAATCTTGAGGGATGATGAGTATAAAAAATGTTTGCACTGTGCCTTGAAATATAGCAATCCAGCTGTTTTAGATCAGGAAGAGATTCATGATCCCCAGGCTAGAGTTCTGTGTGAAATTCCATGAGATACTTATAGTCAGCTGCCACAGATAGTGATGTGCAACTCAGAACAGGCTGTGATAGTGCTAAAAAGGAACTAAGGAGAATAGTGAAGATAAAGGAAAGTTCTACCCCTTCAGCTTTGTTGAAGTTTTACCCCAGCAAACAATTAAACACAACACAGCCACTTGCTCCCTCTCCCTCAGGTAGGATGGGGAAAAGAATCAGAAGGGTAAAAGTGAGATGAAGTATGTTTAATAAGTAAAACAAAAGTTATGCATGCAAGCAAAGCAAGACAGAATAAATTCAATGCTTCTCATCTGCAGGCAGGTGTTGAGTCACCTCCAGGAAAGCAGGGCTCCATCACTCCTAACAGTTACTTGGGAAGATAAATGCCATAATTATAAACATCCCCTTGCTTTCTTCCTCTTCCTCCAGCTTTATATGCTGAGCATGGTGTCACACGGTACAGAATATACCTTTGGTCAGTTTGAGTCAGCTGTCCTGTATGTGTTCCATCCTAACATCTTGTGTGACCCCAGACTATTCATTGGTAATGTGGAGTAAGAGGCAGAAAAGGTCTTGCCTCTGTGTTAGCAGTGCTTATCAGTGACTAAAACATTCCTGTGTTTTTACTATGGAGTAAATTAATTCTATCCCAATCAAAACCATCACAAGACTGTAATACAGAAGACTCCTGGTGAAGATAGCCTGTAAAGAATAACAGTGAGATAATAAGAAAAACAAAATATTACTTTTTTGGAATGTTTATGCTTTCCTGGTAAATGTCTCTGAGTTGGTAACTCAGTCAACTCTGTACACCTTACCTGTGTTGATTATTTTCTCTTTTTGCCCAAATACATTACAGTGTTGGTTTGTTTGTTGGTTGTTTTTTTGTTAATACATCTGACATTTTAATAGGTTCATCACAAACTTATTGTAACTGAGTCAAATTACTATATTTAAGATCAATAATGTGAAAAGTCTGTAATACTTTATTAACACTGTGCAGCAATGGCTGTTAACAGTTCATTTATTGTGAAGGAACACACAGATAAGTCATGTTCTAGTTTGTGATACAATGACTTTAATTGTGCCCAAGGGAAACTAGCTTGCTTGTGTTATTAGGCACCACCTATCTTGGTTTTGCTGGGACAGAATCTCAGGCCGGCCATTGGTTGCAGTCTGTTAGGAGTTCTGAGTCAACCAGTACACATGACTTGAATTGGCTCACAGATGTATCCTATATCGTGAGCATCCTACCCAGTATGAAGGAGGAAATTTGCTGAGAGGAGAGGAATCTCCTGCTTCGTCTTGTCCTCCTCTTAACTTTTCTGTCTTTGAGAACTGCCTTCCTGCATATTATAGCTGCTGCACTTTTACTGGGCTAGCTATATGTATCTTTTTTGACAATGATATTAATTCAGTTATCTCACTAAACCTGTTTTTTGAGTGTGTTTTGTTTTGTTTTCAAACTGTGGGTTTTCTGTCACTTTTTTGAGTCTTCTTTTCTGCTGGAGCGAGATCATTACATAATAGAGTATCTGTTATAATTTAGCCTCAGATATGAGCTAAATGTAGGCATTATTGAATGTGTATTTCTATGCACGTTGTATACAATCTAAAAAATTGAAACAAAATATTGTGAGTAGAGGGACAGACAGGGTGGTGAATATTGTGTGAAGAAATACAGCGTGACTATTTTTCTCCTGTACATCTCTTGCAGAGGGATAGTCTCTGAAATTTGAAAGATTCTCTAGCATATTTCAAATTTGATGATATTCGGGTCAGTATTTGGAAACTAGCAGATACCAAATTCTCATGCTCTTGAGGTGGTGCAAATATTTTTTATTCTTGAAAAGAAAGTGTACTAAAAATCAGCGTTAGATCATTCATGTTTGGTTGTTAAATAAGAGCAATATTACTGTATAGCATAGAGAGGAGGTGTCATTCTAGAGTAATGAGCTGTACTATGCATTACACTGCATTGTGTTTGGAGACATTCCTCCCTTAGGGCATAGCCACAAGATAGATGGGTAAGTTCACAGAATGCATTGTGTTGGAAGGGACCCTCAAAGGTCATCTTCTCCAGCCCCTGTGTGGTGAGAAGGGACACCTACAACTAGACCTAGCTGCCTGGGGCTACATTGAGTCTGACTTTTAATGTCTCCAGGAATGGGGCCTCAACCACATCTCTGAGCAGCCTGTTCCAGTATGTTGTCACTGTCGTGGTAAAGAACTTTTGCATCTAATCTAAATCTACCATGCTTCAGTTTAAAACCATTGCCCCTCCTCCAATTGCTACATGTCCTTGTAAATAGTCCTTCCCCAGACTTCCTGTAGATCCCTTTCAGATACTAAAATGCAAGCTATAATGTCTCCCTGGAGTCTTCTCTTACTCAAGCTAAACAGCCCAAACTCTCTCAGACTGTCCTTACAGGAGAGGTGCTCCAGCCTTCTGATCATCTTGGTGGCCATTCTCTGGACCTGCTCCATCAGGCCTATGTGCTTCTTGTGTTGAGGGCCCTAAAGCTGGACACAATACTCCAGGTGAGGTCCCACAAAAGCAGAGTGGCAGAATCACCTCTTCACCTGCTGGCCATGCTTCTTTTGATGCAGCCCAAGATGTGATTGGCTTTCAGGGCTGCAAGTGCACATTGGTGGCTCACATTCAGCTTCTTGTCCACCAGTACCCCCCTGAGTCCTTTACTTCAGGGCTGCACTCATTCTATCTCCTAACAAGTTTAAGAGATATCTTCTTAGTATTCAGAAAGACTTGACTATCTCCAGGTTAGGTAAGATTGATCAAACAGATATTCATTGTTCTTTCTAACATGGGTCCTTGTTTGCTTGGTCTCTGTGGCTCATGGAACAAAGTTAAGCATTGTAATGATGATGATTGGTACAACAAAACCTGACTGAACAACCTAATGACTTTTTATGGTAAAGTGACTATGTCAGTGGATAAGGTACAACCCACGGATGTGATCTATATGGATTTCTGCAAGGCCTTTGACACAGTCCCCCACAATATCCTACTCACCAAGTTAGAGAGATATGGATTTCATGGGTTAACTGTTCAGTAGATAAAGAATTTTCTGGGTGGTTGCATCCAGAGGCTGGTGCTCAATGGCTTGAAGTCCCTCAGCGGTCTGTACTGGGACCTGTACTGTTTAATATTTTTATCACTGATATAGGCAATGGGATCAAGTGCACCATCAGCAAGTTTGCAGATGACACCAACATCAGTGGTGGTGTCAATGTGCCAGAGGGATGGGATACTATCCACAGAGACTGGGACACCATCCAGAGGGACTGGGACAAGCTGGAGAGATGGGCCCAGGTGAATGTCATGAGGTCCAACAAGAGCAAGTGCAAGGTCATGCTCCTGGGCTGGGACAATCCTCACTATCAATACAGGCTAGGGGATGAGGTGATAGAAAGCAGCCATGTGGAAAAAGGCTTGGGGGTACTGAAAGACAAGAAGCTGGACATGAACAGGCAGTGTGTGCTTGCAGCTCAGAAGGCCAATCACATCCTGGGCTGCATCAAAAGGAGTGTGGCCAAAAGAAGTAAGGTGATTCTGCTACTTTGCTCTGGTGAGACCTCACCTGGAGTACTGCATTCAGGTTTGGAGCCCTGTCTCAGTCCAGAGAGGGAAAGAGTCTTGATTCTTTTATGTTATGAAATTAGAGGCACAAATGAGGCCAAAGTATCAAAAGCAATGCTATTTATTAACAGAATAAATTGGACAGAACAGAAGAAGAGAGAGAGCAGGAAAAATGGAGAGAGAGCACTACCCTCCTCCCACCCCCCCCCCCCCCCCAGCCCCCAAGACAATTTGGGTCTGTGGCTTGTGCTGTCTGCCCTGGAGGAGGGGAGAGATAGATCCCCAGGCCCAAGTCCTTCTCTGAGCATCCTCCAACATGTGGTGCCTTCAGCAAAAATGTCCTTTCTTTTCTCCATGGGTTGCAGCAGGCAGAACTTAGGGCACAGACAGAGGGTTCCTTCTGGTCTGCTCCCTCCAGACTACATGATAATGTCTTTTTCTTCTATGTCTGTTCTTTTCCCTCCTTGTATTTTCTTCCCTTGAGCAGGAATCACTCAGGTCTTTTATACACTTTTTTTAGTCACATGTTTTTTTAGGTATGTGTCCATGTATTGTCCCCAGGGGATCTTCTTGTGTAGTCCTTGTGTGCCCACAGGGGTCCAGAAGAAGGCCTCCACCTCTTCCTTTGCCTTTTACCTTCCCATACAAACAATACACATCAGGGACTTACCGTGCCAGGTGGTTAATCTATTGTGCTTTTCAACATCCTCCCTTTCCAGAGTAGATGATGATCTTGTCTGTGCATGTTCCACAGAGTCCACAGGTACCAGTGGCATCTGCCCATTACGCACCTCTGTTGCCAGAGGGTCTCTTCACTATCCTGTCTCTAGATATCTGCAGTCTGATGAGGAGCAAAGGTGATTTTATTTTTGGTGATTCACATCAAGAGAGACAAGATTTAGTCCCTTACAAGGCCACAATAGAGGAAGGATATGGACCTGTTGGAGTGGGTCCAGAGGAGGGACACAAAAATGATCAGGCAGTTGGAGCACCTCTGTTGTGAGGATAGGCTGAGGGAGCTGGGGGTGTTCAGCCTGGAAAAGAGGAGGCTCCAGAGAGATCTAATAGCAGCCTTCTAGTATTTGAAGAGGGCTTACAAGAAGGCTGGAGAGAGACCGTTTATAAAGGCCTGTAGTAATAGGATGAGAGGCAATGGCTTCAAACTAGAAAGAGCAGATTTAGATTGGATGGTAGGAATAGGTTTTTTACCATGAAGGTGATGGAACACTGGAACGCTGGAGGGAAGGGAGGCCATCCAGAGGGACCAAGCTTGACAGGCTGGAGAGGTGGGCACAGGCCAACCTCATGAGGTTCAATAAGAGCAAGTGCAGGGTCCTGCATCTGGGTCGAGGCATTCCCGGGCACAAATACAGGCTGGGCGGTGACTGGCTGGAGGGTAGCCCTGAGGAGAGAGACTTGGGGGTGCTGGTGGACAAGAAGCTCAACATGAGCTCTCAGTGTGCACTTGCAGCCCACAAATCCAATCAGATCCTGGGCTGCATCAGGAGAAGTGTGGCCAGCAGGTCAAGGGAGGTGATTCTCCCCCTCTACTCAGCTCTGGTGAGACCCCACCTGGAGTACTGCATCTTGTTCTGGAGCCCCTATTACAAGAGGGATATGGAGGTGCTGGGATGTGTCCAGAGAAGGGCCACAAGGATGATCAGAGGGCTGGAGCACCTCTCCTATGAGGACAGACTGAAGGAGTTGGGGCTGTTCAGTCTGCAGAAGAGAAGGCTCCGAGGTGACCTTATTGTGACTTTCCATTATCTGAAGGGGGCCTACAGGAGGGCTGGGGAGGGACTTATCAGGATCTCAGGTAGTGATAGGACTAGGGGGAATGGAATGAAGCTGGAGGTGGGGAGATTGAGGCTGGATGTGAGGAGGAGGTTCTTCACGAAGAGTGGTGAAACCCTGGAATGGGTTGTCCAAGGAGGTGGTCGAGGCCCCGTCCCTGGAGGACGAGGCTCTGGGCAGCCTGATCTGGTGTGGGATGTTGGAACAGGGGGGTTGGAGCTAGATGATCCTTGTGGTCCCTTCCAACCCTGACTGATAGTATGATGATACTATGATGATACTAACAGGTCACCAAGGGAGGTGATTGGGGTTCTGTCCCTGGAGTTATTCAAAGTGAAGCTTGACAGAGCTCAGGCAATCTGGTCTACTTGAGGATGCCCCTCCTTACTGCAGAGGGGGTTGAACTGGATGACCTTTGGAGGTCCCTTCCAACCCAGATCATTCTATGACTTTATGAACTTAACTTGCACCTTATTTATATATCTCTGTTTTGAATCAGTCTAACTTGCTGCCTTGAAGAGAAATGTTGTCTAGAAAGACTAACTGTAATCAATGTTGTGGTGGGTCAAAATATCCCATTCACATTAACTAAGCATGACTAACTCTGTTGGAAGCAAATGGAAGCTGTATTTACAAGAAAAAACTACACTCTGATGGAATGCAATGAATATGTACAAAATATACAGTATTTACAATATATTACAGATATTTACAATTAAAAAACAGCACAGAAATCTGCCTGTATCCCCTCTGGTTTTCCCAGAGAGGAGGGAAGCTGCTCCATTGCGCCCCTCCCCCAAAAAAACCCAACCAAACTCCTCCCTCCCCCTTGTAACAGAAGAAAAGAGGAGTTCAGAGGAAGGAATGTTAGTTTAGAGAAGCAATGTTAGTGTTCCTATCTTTTCTCAAGGCCAGCCAGAAGAGATTATTGTCTTCCCAGCAGATCAGCCAGACTAGAGAAGAAGAAAAGGAATGGGAATGGAAGTGAAATGTGAAAGATTGTTAGGGTACATCTGCATCCATCCCACACATTTTGCCCAATTAATTTGTTTAGAATAATATTTTGTTTTCCTTTTTACACCCAATAGTCATTCATTTACGTTTTTCTACTTTTCTGCTCAAAATCTGAATCTAATTTTAAAAGGCATAGCCTACAACTTCCATAAATATCAATGTAAACCAGCTGGCATAAACTGCTTTCAAATCCAGAGTTTGGCCAAAGTAATACTTTATTACCCTATATATTCCAGTGAAGAAACTTATGCAGTGAAACTATTATGATCTAGATAGAGGGTGTGGAGAGATTGGAACTGTGAGCTCTACGGATTCTGTAATACACCAGGACAGGAACTCTTTGTTCTCTAATTTTTTTCTATTTTATTAAAGATTACCATGAAAAGAATACAAATCACCACTAGCAAATACAATACAGTGAAAAGTACTAAGAGCCAGGGACCTGGGGGTGCTGGTTGATGGTAGGATGAACATGAGCCTGCAGTGTGCCCAGGCGGCCAGGAGGGCCAGCAGGAGCAGGGAGGTCATTCTGCCCCTGTACACTGCACTGGTTAGGCCACACCTCGAGTACTGTGTCCAGTTCTGGGCCCCTCAGTTTAGGAAGGATGTTGACTTGCTGAAATGAGTCCAGAGAAGGGCAATGAAGTTGGTGAGGGGCTTGGAGCACAAGCCCTATGAGGAGAGGCTGAGGGAGCTGGGGCTGCTTAGCCTGGAGAGAAGGAGACTCAGGGGTGACCTTATCACTCTCTACAACTACCTGAAGGGAGATTGTAGACAGGCAGAGGTTGGTCTCTTCTTCCAGGCAGCCAGCACCAGAACAAGAGGACACAGTCTCAGGCTGTGCCAGGGGAAGTTCAGGCTGGAGGTCAGGAGGAAGTTTTACACAGAGAGAGTGATTGCCCATTGAAATGGACTGCCCAGGGAGGTGGTGGAATCGCCATCACTGGAGGTGTTCAGGAGGAGACTTGACAGGGTGCTTGGTTGCATGGGTTAGTTGATTAGGGGGTGTTGGATGATAGGTTGGACGCGATGATCTTGAAGGTCTCTTCCAACCTGGTTTATTCTATTCTATTCTACATATGTCCCATAAAGACAGTATATATACACATCAAGCTATCATGAGTTGTTATCAGCAATCGATATAGTACACCAACAACCAGTATTATAGCAATGGCCAATAACAGCAACAGTCAAGTAGGAATCCAACCACCCCCATGATAGGAGAATAAAGTGACCAGAGAGAAGGATCAGTAAAGTAACAGAGCCTTACTTCAAAAATCATCTATGTCACAGAGTTTGGAGTTAGTCTAGCATTCTCAGTGAAAGTGAAAAATCATATAGAAAGTTTGTGCAGAGAATTCAATCTGTTTACGAAAAGTGCATGCAGTATGATAACATCTGAGAGAGGTTAATGATATCCCATATAGGCCCTACAATATAGTCCACTTCTTTCTGGAATGTTTCTTTCTGGAATGTTTACTGGAAAGAAAGGATACCCCATGGAAACTAAAATTATATGAGATGCTTATATTTAAGGACTGGACCTTGCTCTAGTAAATCAGTAAAAACGATTGGATTGTAATTTTAGATTAAGAACCTTGAAGCAGTTTCTATAAGATTTACACATATGAGATAGATTTCTAAGCCACCATTACATTCAATTCAGCTCTAGGGCTTGATCTGGTTATACACCAACAATTATTTAGTGTAATTTCATGTGTCATAATGTAATAAGGGCATAAGATGAAGGTGGATATACTTGACTCTGGACTTAGAGTTCTGAGAATCCGTCTAAAATAGGTATTAGAGGCTTCACAGTGACATGGTACATAAATAGGCAACTAAATTTTGCATTTTATGTCTATTTTAGGCTGAGCTGAACAATTCTTCAGGGTTTTTGGGCTACTGCTTTGTGATTCTGAAGCTTCCTGTAACTTACCTAATAGCTATTAAAACCTGTCTGTCATAGTCACAAGGCCAGGTTCTTTTTGGCTTCTCATTTAATGTAAGATCAATGACTTCATGCCTTCTGCTGAGGTGCTGTTTTTCTCCATGTACCCTTTGGAGAGAAGTGATGGCTTTAAAAGCCATTTTCACAAGACACTTTTGAATAAAGTTGTGTTTAAATTCAATGAATTATTTGTGAACTTCAAATAGTTAATGGACTGCCTTGTTTGACAGTTACTAGTTATTAACACTGAAAGTCTATGGATTGCAAAATAGAACTAGGAGACAAAGTAGGATTTGAGATTTGAGGATTTGAGGCAGGGTTTAATTCTTCTAAATGGTTGAAATCACTTGTGGTTAAAGTTAATGATATTTATTACATAAAATATTTTCAATTTTCACCAAAATACACTAAAAAAGTAGCACTGGTATTTTGAATTACCTTGGAACAGTAGGGCTTAGAAGTGACCCTTGGAGAGAATCTAGTCCAACCCCCTTGTGAAAGTAGGATTGCCTAAATCATGTTGCATAGGCTTTGAAAGTTTTCAGAGAAAGAAAATCCACAACTTTTCTGGACAATACATCCTACTGCTCCATCACCCTCTAAGAAAGTTTTACTTATGTTTATGTGGTAGTTTCTGTGTCCTAGTTTGTACCTGTTGCCGCTTGTCTGGGCACCACTGAAAAGTAACTGGCCCCATCATTTTGACAACCTTTAGATACTAGCATTGATAAGATGCCATCTCATCCTTATATTCTTCAGGCTAAAAAACTCTAGATCTCTCAGCCTTTCTTCATAAGAGATGCTCCAGTTCTCTAATCAAGTCTCCTTCTACAACAAAATGCCCCGCTCAGTGGATGAGGGAAAGGCAGTGGATGTTGTTTACCCTTATTTCAATAAAATATTTGACATTGATTCCCACAACATCCTTCTAGAGAAATTGGGTGTACTTGTCTTGGATGGGTGGACAATTTGCTGGATTAAAAACTGGATGGATGGCGGGGCTCAAAGTGGTGGTGAATTCAGTTAAATCCAGTCAGTAATGGTGTTCCCGAGCACTCAGTATTTGGGCCAGTTCACTTCAACATCTTTATCAATGATGTGGATAAAGGAATTGAGTGTACCCTCAGTAAGTTTGCAGATAACACCAAAGTGAAGGAAGATTCTGCTGAGATATGTACAGGCTGGATCAAAGGGCTGAGGTCAGTTATATGAGGTTTAACAAAGCCAAGTGCCAAGTCCAGCACTTGGGTTACGACACCACCATGCAATGCTACAGGCTTGGCGCAGAATAGCTAGAAAGTTGCTTGGCACAAAAAGGACCCAGTGGGTGCCGGTTGATTTAGCCATCTGAGCATGGGCCAGCAATGGTCTTGAGTCACCAAGAAGGCCAACAGTATCCTGGCCTATTTAAGCAACAGTGTGACCAGGAGTGGGGAAGTAAGCATGCCTTTGCACTTGACACTGGTGAGGCTGTACCTTGAACTCTGTGATCAGTTTTAGGCCCATTGCCACAAGGAGAACATTGCATTGCTAGAGTATGTCCAGAAGAGGAGAGCAAAGCTCATGAAGGTTTTAGAACAGAACAGAACAGAACAGAACAGAACAGAACAGAACAGAACAGAACAGAACAGAATAGAATAGAACAGAATAGAATAGAATAGAATAGAATAGAATAGAATAGAATAGAATAGAGAGAATAGGATTAACCAGGTTAGAAAAAACCTTTGAGATCATCGAGTCCAACCTATCATCCAACACTATCTAATCAGCTAAACCATGGCACCAAGCATCCCATCCTGTCTCTTCCTAAACAAGTTTTGTGAGGAGTGGCTGAGGGAAACAGAGCTGGTTAGTCTGGAGAAGAGGAGACTGAAAGGAGACCTCACTGCTCTCTAAAATTACATGAAAGGAGATTGCTGTGGAGTGAGTGTTGGTCTCTTCTCTCTAGTGTTAGGTGAAAGGACAAGAGGAAATAGCTTGGGCTCATGTCAGGGTGGGTTTAGATTGGATATCAGGAAAAATTTCTTTATGGAAAGAGTGGTCAGCCACTGGAGTAGGTTGGCTAGGAAGGTGGTGTAGTCCCTTATCTCAAGGTGTTCAAAAAATGTGTGTATGCAACACTTTTGGACATGGTTTAATGGCTGTAGTAGGCTTAGGTTGATAGTTGGACTCGATGATCATAGAGGTCTTTTCCAATCAAAATAATTCTGTGGTTCCATGAACTCTGTAGCTTTCCAGTAGGGACTGTCTCCAGTAGTTCTTGTCACTGCTGAACTGGGGAGCCCATAGCTGAACACAATATTCCAGATGTGGCCTCCTTAAGTCAATTGGTTTCTATCAACACATTTTTTATCAGCCTAGAAACAAGATTTTTATAGAAATAGCATCCTAAGTTTGAGAAGAAGAATGAGTTACAATTCTTCAGTGCCCTGTTTCATAATCCCTAGAAAATAGCAAGAGAAATTGAAAACCAGAAAGATCAAACAAAAGCATGCATTTTTTATTAGAAGGATTTTTTAATATACAGAAGTGATATTATGTAATAAACTTCTAGTGATATATCAGTTAAAACAGTTTTGTCTTAGAGCTAAGTCAACAAGTTCCTTTAAAAGTATAAACCCCAAATGTTTAGTTTTAGATTAAAAAAAAAAATCCTATTCATAACTTTACAAAGAAATCTATTCATACTGTATATAATAATTTGGAATTTTAAATTCTTGTAGTATTTTAGGAAGAAATGGTTGCTAAACATTTAGATCTTTTCTAATAATCATTTATATTTCACCTACAGATCTCTTTTGGACTTGATTGAATACTTCTAATTTCATTTCAATAGACAAAAATAATTAAAAAAAAAATACTGTGGTTAGTGAAACAGCATAGCCAGGTGGGGGTTGGTCTCTTCTCCCAGGCAACCAGCAACAGAACAAGAGGACACAGTCTCAAGATGTATCAGGGGAGGTTTAGGCTGGATGTTAGGAAGAAGTTCTTCACAGAAAGTGTGATTGGCCATTTGAATGGACTTCCCAGGGAGGTGGTGGAGACACCATCACTGGAGGTGTTTAGGAAGAGACTGGATGGGGCACTTGATGCCATGGTTTAGTTGATTAGATGGTGTTGGGTGATGGGTTAGACTTGATGATCTTGAAGGTCTTTTCCAATCTGGTTAATTCTATTCTATCCTATCCTATCCTATCCTATCCTATCCTATCCTATCCTATCCTATCCTATCCTATCCTATCCTATCCTATCCTATCCTATCCTATCCTATCCTATCCTATCAGCATCTAGAAGCCTTGAAAAAAGCAATAGAGAAACATATAACTTCCTTTGTATTTTTTCCCTTTTAATATTCAATGAAAATCATTGGAGATTAAAAGTCACACAGAACTTGCAAAATGACAAGCACACACACCCATAGAACTCATGAGGTTTTTCAGTGTCAAAACCAAAATTTCCCCATTTCTTTCTAGTGGATTGCCATTATTGGACATATTAGAATTTACATACAATGCCCTAGAATGAATCACTTAAGATTTAGAATACCTCATTCCCTTACAAAGTTCAAAATTAAGGAAATATTCAAACCCAACATATGCTGGTTTATTTATGAAACTTGTGACAAGGATGCTACAAACTTCAAAAAGAAATCAAACCAAACCTGCATTAATCTTCATATTGGTGGCTGAAAAAAAATTTTCAATAGAGCCAGGACAAATGAAACCACAGTTATAAATACATTATGAGATAATTAGCTTCCAATTCTAATCTGAATCTACCACATGTGAATTTCTTTGTGTAAAATTACATCTGCGAACTAGGAATTATTATCAGACTACGTGTACTATGTGGGTAACACAGTCAGACATCTAGTTCTGGGTCCCTCCATCCTTCCTCATTATCACTTATGTGATACTGAGTATTTGCTATGAACATTAGATACTAAATTATTCTTTAATTTCTATTAAAGGAAACATTCTGGGATGACTCATTGAAAATACATTTGTAACTCTAGTACACTCTACAGTCAAAGGAAAAGACATTATTAGAAATTAACATCTTCTTATGAAGATTAAATTACATAAAACTGTTTGTCACCTTTTCTCTGGCTTGTTCTTTTTTTGGTTTCATGTACAAAGTCCCAAATGTTGATGAATCTGTCTGGGAATAGGAGATTACAGTTACTATTCTTGCATCATGCAAATTAATGCATTTGAAAATCCTGATGAAATGAAGATATAGCCACATTAATTCTGTGTGAACGATACCACCATGACTAGGATTATAATGAGCCTAGACAAAGACAGAACTAAGTTCTACTTTCCTTTATATGAAATGTTATTTCAATTAAATAAATCAATACAACTATATATAAAATGCACCCTGAAATGCATATAAAATATAGCTTTTATATATTCTTCTCCATCAAAAACTCAGCTCAGACATTCCAAAACTAGTCCAAATACAGTATTAATGAAGTTTAAAAAAATCACAGTCATGAACTCCAGAAAAATTTTGACTTTTTAAAGTGAATCTGATATTAAAGCTATTTCTGGAGGCATATCTGTAATATGCTTCATTTTGTCGCACTTTTAATACAAGAACAGGAAGGCACTCATGTCCATGTTTGCACTGGAGAGAGAAAAAAAGAAAAAAAGGGAAAAAAAAAAAGAAAAAAATTCTTAAAAAAATTTAAAAAAGAAAAAAAATAAACAAAAAGAAAAGAAAAAAAAAAGGAACATTAAAAAAAAAAAAAAACAGAAAAAAAAAAAGACGGGGGAAGAGAACTGAAGGTACCATCCAGTCAGCTTACCTGTTAGTAATTACACAGCATTATTCTGTATCTATTAGCTCCAATTTCTGCACACGCCAACATATCTTGCATAACTGGTCTGGATAATTTGGGTTTTTGCTTATTCTGCTTCTTCCTGTCCTGGTTTAAGGCTGGACAGATCCTTTCTTGCCCCTGAAAAGGGCAAAAGAATGACACTCACACAAATGGATTGCAATGTGGTGGAAAATTTAAATGGAAAAGCAGCAAGTGTTTTACAGAAACTACAAAGCATAGCGGCAAAGAATCCCAAAGTGTACAAAGTCCCTTACAGTACACTCAAAGACCTCTCAACACTTTCGTTCTCCCCACCTGAGGGTATACCCAAACCCCTCAGGGCTCTTTCTTCCCCCCTCCCTCTCCTCCTACCGCTCCCCCGCTAGGCTAGTCTCAGGCTGGCCAGACTGCCAACCCTCCCTACCTTCTCCTTCTGGCATTAGGCCTAAACAGGCCTAAGAGGCCTTGGGATACTCCCCCACCATTACCCAATAGGGAGCATCTCCCATGGGAGCAGAGAGGGAAGAAAGAGAAAGAGAATGGCTTTGCAGATGGATTTACAGGGTGCAGGATTTATGGGTATGAAATACGCTATTTCCTGTGTCCACCTACTGTGTTGGGCACTCAGGACACTGAAGGTGACACTTATGTGGCAGTAACAGGAGGCACCCAGCCTAAATTGCCACACTTCCACAGAACTGGTGGCTAATTTATAAATTGCTTCTGATGCAGTTTTTAAAAATATGAGAATTTAACCAGATTTCAAGTTTCTTCAAAGAAAATATTAATTTTAAATTTCCATGTTCATATTTTCTTATCACTTTAACAGGTGAAAACTGAAAGGAGTAGATGTCATCTCAGTAAACAACAGAAGTCCACAGCTATAGAGTTCTTGTTCTGGTAATGAAACATTTTCTCTACCTTGCTTTAGTAAAGCAGTGCTGTAGTTCTTCATATATATGTGTCCCAGCTAATTTTAGAAAATTAATATCAGGAAATTTATCAGAAATGATCATTCCTCTATGTCCAAAACCAAACCCACCCCACAAATCCAACAAAAATGTAAGAAATTTATACGTAGCAAAGTTTGCAAGTTACAGTGATCTGCCATGGTTTAGTTGATTAGATAGTGTTGAAGGATAGGTTGGACTCGATGATCTCAAAGGTCTCTTCCAACCTGGTTAATTCTATTCTATTCTATTCTATTCTATTCTATTCTATTCTATTCTATTCTATTCTATTCTATTCTATTCTATTCAACTTTTCAGTGCATCAATGAATTACAAGTATCATATGATAATTTGTGTTATTATCGTGTACTCTGATGCAAGCTTGTCTGCAAGATCTCTTTGATCCCAGGAGGCTTTTTTTTTTCAAATAATCATCCTTAATTATGTTCTGATTTTCTTAAGAACTTTCATTTACTCAAACTTTTTATCATTTTTTATTTTATTTCTGTTGACATTGCATTACTGAGCCTGGGAGGCTTTTCTGGGTTAATTGGTCCAGGTGGATTAATTTGACATCTAATTACATAACTGGTTTTTGACACTGCTGTGAATTTTTCAGGGTCACAGTAAGTGAACTGTGTTCAGATACGTAAACAAGAAAGAAATCAGAAATACTTTCCATTATTTTGTTGATCTGATACTATACTCAATCCAAATCCTTTTGAAATTAGTGGCTAAATTCTCATCGACTTGATTTGGTGCAGAATGTGACCCAAACTACTTATATAGATATATGTTAACTGGCACATTTTAAATATTATTTAAAAAATAAAAATGCTGCCTTTGAGCTTGTTGAAAGACCTGCAAGCCATTGGCACGCTTTAGTGTCTCTCTTTTTAAAAGCATACATGGTCAAATACGCACATTTATGCACACATGTAATGGGAGTCACACATTAAGCTTCTACAATTTCAAGTGGGGCACTCCTCTTCAAATACATATAACGTCAGTTCTTCTGTGAGCAATAGATATGGTCCTACACACGATATTCCTTTTTTGTGTGAACTGATAAATGACAGTTTTGTCCTTAACCTATATCCACAAAGGTTAAGTATATTTATTGGGTGAATGTGTTGTATTAGTGACAGATGTCAGTGCTCAGTGCTAATCTGTCATCCTTGATTTTGTGGCATCATTGCACACAATGCAACACTCAAGAAAGATAGGAATGAAATGCATAATATATTCTTAAATCTGCTCAAAAGGCTACAAAACATGTTTTAAAAATTTAAACCATCACCACAATAAATCAGGTCAGGATAAAAAGCAGGCACAGTTTACTATCATTCTTACCACCTTCCTCTTATAAGCACATTATTTTGTACATACTTTTGACAGCTAGAAATTAAAGGAACAAGCTATATACTGTAATATTAGCATTAGTAATATACTAATTCTTTAATTAGAGAGATAGAAATGCCTTCAATAGAGCCATACAAATCAAAGCAGGATGAACAAATATTCTGACAGGAATATGACAAAAAATAGGCAGAGAAATCATACTTGTTCTAGAGTAGAACAGAGAAAGAAATGAAATTACAAGAAAGGACTAAAGAAGGGAAAAAAATTACTCCTGAATCATGCTTCTGTACTACCATTAATTAAACGGACATTTTATCTGCAACTGCTCTAAAATGAACAATAAAATCTAGGTGCCAATGATGTCAATTAATTTATCTGACTTGGAGATAATTTGAAAAAGGTGATTCAAATGCTTCACATTTGTTTCTTGGGTTGGATTTTTTTTACTATTTTGAGATTTCTTAGTGTTACAAAAGCCTTTGAATCAGAACAATTCTTTAGATTTCATCTTTGTCTACAGATTTGTTGTGCAAAATAAGACCAAAACCAAACCAAGCAACAAACGAACAAACCCCCTTAAACCACCAAACACGTCTGGCTCCCCCAATCAACAAACAAACAAAACAACACCTCTGACTATCTTTACAGAAGTCCCATCCTTGGGCATTGAAACAGATACTATGTATACTGTGTCAATAAGAGTAAGTTCAACTTGAGCATGATGTTTCTCCTCACTGACTTGACGTTGCTTGACAAATACTGTCTTCTGCATTACCAGATAGAGAAACTGAATGCATTTTTGTTCACAACTCCTGAACTGTTGAGTCAATTATGAAAACATGCTCTTTAAAGCATGAGAGAACGCTTTCCTGTCTAGAATGTCCAGACTTTAGTCTGTATACAGACATCTCTTGGTAATATACTTAATTTATCTCTAGATTTTAAAGCATTAGTAATGCTCTTAGTAAAATACTGAAGTAATAAAGTAATATGTCTGTCAAGTATTGTGTCTCCCTAGTGAAAAGCACAATGCACCAGGGTATAGAGGTGGTTTTCTTTGATTTTATTGCCTGTATGATGAAATTAGGTCTTTCTTTTAAGAGAACTTTCATACTAGATATCTTTAGTATAGAATAGGTGGGGAAAATCATAGAATGCACTGGGTGGAAGGGACCTCTAGAGTTTATCTAGTCCAATCCTGCAGTGAGTAGGGGTGTCCCCAACTTGATCAGACTGAACAAAGCCCCATCAAGCTTGACCTTGAATGCCTCCAGGAATTGGGTTTCTTCCACCTCCCTGGGCAACCTGTGCCAGCTTTCCACCACATGCAGAGTAAAGAACTTAATGTCCACTCTAAATATACCCTTCTCTAGTTTAAAAACATTACCTTTCATCCTATTTCTACATGCTCTGTTAAGCAGTCCCTCCCAGCTTTCTTGTAAGCTCTCTTCAGGTACTGAAAGGACACTATAAGGTCTCTCTGGAGCCTTCACTTCTGCAGTCTGAACAGCCCAAACTCATTCAGCCTGTCTTCATAGGAGAGGTGCTCCAGCCTTCTGATCATTTCTGTGGCCCTTTTCTGGACCCTGTCCAACAGGTCCCTGTCTGTCTTGTGTCAAGGGCCCTAGAGATGACATAATATTCCAGGTGAGGTCTCTCCAGAGTAGAGTGGCAGAATCATCTCTGATGATCTGTTGGCCATGTTGGTTGTTTTTTTTTTTAACGCAGCCCAGAATGTGATTGGCCTTCTGGGCTGCAAGTACAACTTGTTTTTTAAGGCCAGGCTGGGTGTGTCTCTGGGCAACCTGATCTAGTATGAAGGGGTTTGGAGCACAAGCTCTATGTGGATCAGCTGAGGGAGCAGGGTTTGTTCTGGAGAAGAGGAGGCTCGGGGGAGATGTTATTGCTGTTTACAACTACCTGAAGGGAGGTTGAAGCCAGGTGGGAGTCAGTCTCTTCTCCCAGGCAACTTGTGACAGAACAAGAGGACACAGTCTCAAGCTGTGTCAGGGGAGGTTTAGGCTGGATGTTAGGAAGACATTCTTCACAGAGTGTTTGGCCATTGGAATAGGCTGCCCAGGGAGGTGATTGAGTCACCATCACTGGAAGCGTTTAAAAGGAGACTGGATGAGGCACTTAGTGCCATAGTTTAGTTGATTAGATGGTGTTGGGTGATAGGTTGGACTTGATGATCCTGAAAGTCTTTTCCAACCTGGCTAATTCTGTATTCTGTACTTAACTATTTAAATATATCTGTATGTAACTATAAGAATACATAGAGCTCATATATATGTATACACATTAGTATATATATACATAAAAAGCACCTATTTTGCTATAGCTCTGTAACTCCTGTAACTAGCTAGAAAGCAGCTTTACTTTAAAGAAGCTAGGGTTCTGGTAGTCAGTAGGTTGAACAGTAACCAGCAATGTGTCCTTGGCACAGAAAAGTATGATGGTATCCAGAGATGTGGTAGGATTGCTGCCAGCAGATCAAGGCAGGTGATCCTTCCTCTCTACTCACCACTGTCATATCTAGCGTGCAGTTCTGGACTTTAGTCCTGAAAGGACAAGTCCCAAAACATGCCTTAACCCAGACAATGGACTAAGCACCCGTGATTGTGCAAACCTGGACATTTCCTGGGGTCTATATGATCCAGGTAAATGTGTGTGTCCCTGGCCATGTTTGGACATGCCCCATTTTATAGGTTCAGTTATGAGGTTTCTCTGTTACCAGCAGACATTAGTTGTCTTTGGACAGTATTTAAACCAGCTGAGAAGGTAGGCAATTTGCCGTGTTCTCACCAAGAAGACAAGAGCCAAGTGCTGCTGAAGTTGCAGAAGAAGACCTTGTCCTAGCAGGCAGGCTACATCTGGGCTTTGTACATGTACCAAAGCAAACAACACTGTGAGAGCTCTGCACTGGAGGCAGAAAGGGAATAAGCCCCCAGAGAACTGAATCCCAAAAGAGCTGCATTGCTGCAGTCCGAAGCAATTATAGCTACAAGAGCCCTGCATTCAGTAATTCTCTGATTTTCTGATTCTGTGATTCTTTGACTACACTACCTGAGGCAGAAGATGGGGGGTAGTGGAGAGAGAAGTTTCCAGTATCTTGAAAGAATGTTTTGTTATTGATGTGTTCAGATAATCTCTTTCTCTTTCTTTGGCTATGACTACATCATAATAATGATAAAAATCTTGTCTCTACTAGTTTATACTTTGCAGATTATTTAGCAATGTTTCAAAATACCTGACCATTGGATTTTAGCTAGATGACTGTAAAATAAACTTCAATTTTGTCAGCAGAATTAAAATTAGAATATATGGGGCCATGTGGTAGTTGTAGGCTATGCCTTTAAAATAAAGCTGCAGATTTCAAGCAGAAAAGTAGAAAAAATAATAAATAATAAACAATAAACAATAAATAATAAAAGGAAAACAAAATATTATTCTAAATAAATTCATTAGATAAATGTTTGGGATAAGAGGAGCTGTTTCATAACAATTCTTCATATTTCCCATTCCCATTCCTTTTCTTATCTTTTCTGATCTTGGCTGCTTTGCTTCGCTCAGGAGAAGATAATGTGCTTCTGGCTGGCCTTGGGATAAGTCTAATCCACTGCTTTCTCTCAACTCCTTTCTCACTTTTGTTTCTATCTATGCATGTATAATGCTGTGTAAAGAAGATATAATTACTGTTGTGAAAAGGAATTTTGTTTGGGGAAATAAGCTCCTACAAAGAATAGAAATAAGCTCCTATAAACTATGCCAAAGGCTTAGAAAAGAAAGATGTAAAACAAATACTTCATTAATTAGCTAGGACACTGTAGGGATTGAAGGAAGTTTGTACTTCATGTCCACCTGAATTACAAATTGCTTCAAATTGTTTCAGTTCCTCATGGTTTGAGTTATGTCATGGAAAAGCTTAACTTTCATAAAATAGAAAATACATCTTCAGGATGACTTCGCAGCCCATTTTTGGTATTGCAGAAAACATGGAAAGAGTTTATCCTTTTTTATATCCATCCTTTTTTAACTCTGCTGGAATCAAGCTAAAGTTGACCTTGGTCCACTTCAGGGTCTTTTAGGATTCTCAGAACTTCTGATAGCTTCACGATACAAAGTTCCCTGCAGCATACCTTCAGCTACCAACTTCAAACCCTTGTGTCCTGTGATATTTTTCCTACCATTTTTATCATTATGTGTTCCAGTTATATATTTTTTTGAGGCACATGGGTCTTAGATTTGGTTTCAACCAGGGCCTGAAAGTGAACTAATTGTGTTTAAAATGTACTAATTGAAATGACCATCTTGCATAGATGATCTGAATGTGTGGAAGACAGTTGAGTATGTTGGACTTATCATGCATATGCAAGACTATGTATTGTTTCTAATATAAAGTTTTCAGTCTATAAGCCCATGACGTTTCCATTTTTTGATCTTAACAATTTTGTTTGTTTTTTCTTTGGCATTTTATGTTTGTTTGTTTGGTTGGTTTGGGGTTTGGTTTTTGTTTTGTTTTAGTTGTTTATTTCTGGGGGTGAGGGGCTTGTTGTTTTGGGGGGGAATATTAGGTTTGGCTTTTTTTTATCCTCATCCAATTGTTTCTCAAGAATGATAAACTAAATTAATATTCTCAGATAACTAAAATAATCTCATTATCAGCCCAGGAGACTAAATGTTAGGGATGAACAATTCTGAACTTTTCCAAGAAAAAGTTTAAGTTCTTGTTCATCATTAAATTAATCATTCATAGGGGTACGTTTTTTATTTTATCTGATTTTTAAGACAAGGTCATCATGGTGTTTTCTCTCAGCTTCATTTGCTCAGAATGAGTCTAAAGTGATCATTGCTTCATTTCTCATCAGCTCTTCTTTGTAATGTATTATTTTATGCTCCTTTTTTCTACTTATGGTTTTGGGGTTTTTTTTTAGACCTGATTGTTCAAAAAAGTTATACACTAAATTTCATGTTCTGTGATTGAAGATAAATGCAAGTGTGTCCACCAATATCACTTGCACGTGGGAATGAATTTATTTTCTCTGATAATTTGTATATGTAAAATGCAATTGTTGTGAACATCTGTGGAAAATAAAGAGAGAAGAGGCAGGAAGCAAGCCGAGGCAAATGCATTTTTAAAAAGTCAACAAGTATTCACATAGTTTTAGTAACTTTTTTTTCAGTTGCCTGGTCCAGTGCCTGGGATGAAGCCACGAGCATACACACCATGAGGTATGAGAGAAGCCATGAGCTTAGGAGTCGGAGCCTAGCCTGCATCCCCTTGCAACTAGAATTTTGCCGTGCCTCAGTTTCACCCAGGACAAAGCAAGCGCCCATCACTAGAAGCGTCACTAACAACCCTCCATCTGCTGAAGCCAGACAAGCCATTGACGACCGCGTGGCATTCCTGCCAGCAACCTGACGTGCCTAGTGTATGAGCACCCCAAAGCCTGTAATACACAGCAGCACTCCCTACTTGGGAACAACCAGTTGTGAGTAATTAATTAACTGCCTCTTTGGAATAACAGCTTTTGTCGAGTCTCCCTCACAGTGTGGTCAAGAGCCATTTCACGCCCTGGGTATTCTCCTTCTGTTATATTCCTCCTGGTTTATATAAAATAGTTAAATTGTTATAGTTGCCCAAATACTGTACATTCCCATGTGAATATATCTAACCATGCATCAAACCTTTTGATACATTTGGCAATTTTCATATTAATAATTTTGTAGTGGTTTGAGCCTTAACTGAGAGTTAAAAGCTCAAATGGGGAAAAGGCTGAGAATCTCTTCCCCACTTCCCCCCCACCTCCTCCCTCCAAACAGGGAGAGGAGGGAAAAAAAGGTAAGGAGCAAATCCACTAATCAACAATCTGGAGTCAGCTTGGAAGTAGAGAGGCAAATAATTTTTTTTTTCTTCAAATATATATATATATATAGCAATAACAGGGAATAAGGTTCACAAGGGCAAGGAACAAGAATGGATGGGAGGGGAATAGAAAAAAAATAATACAAAACCAGTCTGTCTCTGAAGAGGCGCAGAGGCAGCAGGGAGAAGGATCAGGTCCAGCCACGTGGTTGAGGATCAGGAGAGCAGCTGCAGTAGCTCTCATCCAGCAGAGGCAGGAGCCAAAAAGGAGCTCCAACAGCTATGAGGTCCTGCTTTTTATACGCTTGCTGGGCAGGGAGGGGGGAGTGGAACAGACTCAGCTTTCCCAGGGGGGAGACGCCCTTCAGGGAGTGTAAAGTACCCGCAAGCCCTCCACCCTGCTTTCTTCTTTTGTTTTCAGAAAAAGGTGTTAACCCACCACAATCCACCCCTCTGTTCCACTTCCTCTCTCCTGCCACAGCCCCTTCATGTGATTTTGACACATGGTATTTCAATCCTTGGTGCAAGTCTCTTGCTATCCCGGCTAGCTCTCTCCCAGGGCAGTCTCTCTCTCTGCTGATGGTCACTGTAGGTGGTGCTTGAACTGGGCAGGCATGTGGAGAAGAATCAGGAATCAGTCTGTCTTTGAAAGGGAAAGGAAAAGGTCAGGAACAGTCTGTTGCTGTATGGACATAGGGAACAGTCCGTTGCTGTAGGGACATCAGGAACGGGTACAGGTGAGATGATGCTCTTTGGGTTGGTGTGCAGTGGGTACGTTGGGTCCTGGATGCTGGGCTGGTGTTAAACTAGGATGGAGAAACTTAGAACAACTTATAACTATTCACATAATTACATTGATGAGGGTTGCCTCCTCTGAGTTCATCCTCTCTCAGCCAGAGTCACGTTCTGCTGTGGGATACACTGAATGTCCCCAGTTTCTAACATAACCCAGTACGTGTGACCAGGACCCTCAGCCGAGACCACCCCTCGGGTTGGTTTGCCCCCACCAGCAGCAGGAAAAACCCACACTGACTTCCCCAGCAGGTTCTTCTCAGCAATCACAGGAACTCCATCTCCATCCACTGTTTGCAGCAGGTCGGACTGGGCAGGACCAGCTCGGTTCACAGATCCTCTGCTGTTCACTAACCAAGTGGCTTGAGCTAGGTGCTTTTCCCAGTTCCTGAAGGTTCCACCCCCCATGGCTTTTAGGGTGGTCTTTAGCAAGCCATTGTAGCGCTCGACCTTCCCTGCAGCTGGTGCATGGTATGGGATGTGGTAAATCCACTCAATCCCATGTTCCTTTGCCCAGTCCCTTATGAGATGGTTCCTGAAGTGGGTTCCATTGTCTGATTCAATCCTCCCGGGGGTGCCGTGTCTCCACAGGATATGTCTCTCTAGGCCCAGGATGGTGTTGCGAGCAGTGGCATGAGGAACTGGATAGGTCTCCAGCCACCCTGTACTTGCCTCCACCATGGTCAGTACATACTGCTTGCCACTGTGAGACTGAGGAAGGGTGATGTAGTCGATCTGCCAGGCCTCTCCATATTTATATTTCAACCATCTCCCTCCATACCACAGAGGCTTCATGCGCTTGGCCTGCTTGATGGCAGCACAGATGTCACACTCATGGATGACCTGTGAGATGGCCTCCATAGAGATGTCCACAGCTCTGTCCCGAGCCCACCGGTATGTGGCATCTCTCCCTTGGTGGCCAGAAGTGTCATGGGCCCAGCGAGCTAAGAACAGCTCACCCTTGTGTTCCCAGTCCAAGTCTATTTGGGAGATCTTAGCAGCCAGGTCTGCTTGGTGGTTGTGCTTGTGCTCCTCTGTGGCTCTGCTCTTGGGGATGTGTGCATCGATGTGCCGTACCTTGGTTGGCAGCCTGTCCAGGCGGGCAGCGATGTCTTGCCACAGGTCAGCAGCCCAAACAGGCTTCCCTTTTCTCTGCCACCCGTTCCTCCTCCATTCCTTCAGCCACCCCCACAAGGCGTTGGCTACCATCCAGGAGTCAGTGTAGAGGTACAGCACTGGCCAGTTCTCTCGTTCCGCTATATCCAGGGCCAGCTGGACAGCTTTTACCTCTGCGTACTGACTGGATTCACCTTCTCCATCCCTTGCTTCTGCCACTTGCCTTGTTGGGCTCCAGACAGCTGCCTTCCATCTCCGCTTGCTTCCTACAAGCCGGCAGGACCCATCTGTAAATAGAGCATAGCCCTTCTCGTTGTCAGGGAGATCGTTATATGGGGGAGCCTCCTCAGCACGGCTCACTGTCTGCTCTGGTGGCATTCCAAAGTCAGCACCCTCTGGCCAGTTGGTGATCACTTCCACTATGCCAGGGTGTTCGAAGTTCCCCATCCGAGCTCGCTGAGTTATCAGGGCCATCCACTTACTCCAGGTAGCATCTGTGGCATGATGTGGGGTTGAGCCTCTCCCTTTGAACATCCAGGTCAGGACTGGAAGTCTCGGAGCTAGAAATAGAGGTGACTCAGTCCCAATTACCTCAGAGGCAGCCCTGACGCCCTCATAGGCAGCTAGGATTTCCTTCTCTGTCGCGGTGTAGTTGGCCTCAGAGCCTTTGTACCCCTTACTCCAGAAACCTAGGGGCCTGCCCCTGGTTTCACCAGGAGCCTTCTGCCACAAGCTCCATGTAGGACCATTCTCACCAGCCGCAGTGTACAGCACATTCTTGATCTCTGGCCCAGTTCGAACAGGTCCTAGAGCCATAGCATGGACCACCTCTCGTTTGATTTGGTCAAACGCCACCTGCTGCTCAGGTCCCCACACAAAATCATTTTTCTTCCTTGTTACATGGAAGAGAGGCTTCACAATTTGACTGTACCCGGGAATGTGCATTTTCCAGAAGCCCACAAGCCCCAAAAATGACTGTGTCTCTTTCTTGTTCGTGGGCTGCACCATAGTGGCTACCCTGTTCACCACCTCCTGAGGGATGTGGCGATGGCCATCCTGCCATTGAACACCCAGGAACTGGATCTCCCTGGCAGGCCCTTTCACCTTGCTTCTCTTGATGGCAAAGCCAGCCTCCAGCAGGATGTCAATTATCCTCTTACCCTTCTGGTAAACTTCCTCTGCTGTCTCACCCCATACAATGATGTCATCAATGAACTGCAGATGCTCAGGAGCTCCACCTTTCTCCAAGGCAGTCTGGATCACCTCATGGCAGATGGTTGAGCTATGGACCCAGCCCTGAGGTAACCGATTCCATTGATACTGTACTCCCCTCCAGGTGAAAGCAAACTGTGGCCGGCATTCTTCTGCAATGGGAATGGAGAAAAAGGCATTAGCAATGTCAATTGTGGCATACCACTTGGCCGCCTTCGATTCCAGCTCGTACTGGAGCTCCAGCATGTCCGGCACGGCAGCGCTGATCGGAGGAGTCACTTCATTCAGGCCACGGTAGTCCACAGTCAGTCTCCATTCCCCATTTGCCTTCCGCACTGGCCATATCGGGCTGTTGAAGGGGGAGTGAGCCTTGCTGATCACACTCTGGCTCTCCAGTCGTCGAATCAGTTGGTGTATGGGGTGCAGAGAGTCTCTGTTGGTCCTGTATTGCCTGCGATGTACTATGCGAGAGGCAATAGGTAACTTCAAATCCTGCACCTTATGGCTGCCCACTACGGAGGGGTCATCTGAAAGCTCGGGCATGGTGGACAGCTGTTCTTTGCCTGCAGTCTCCACAGCTGCCACCCCAAACGCCCACTTGTGCCCCCTAGGGTCCTTGAAGCATCCCTCCCGCAGAAAGTCAATGCCAAGAATGCAAGGTGCATCTGGACCAGTCACTATGTCGTGCTTTCCCCATTCATTCCCGGTCAGGCTTATCTCAGCTTGCAGTACAGTCAAGTCTTGTGAGCCTCCTGTGACTCCTTGAATGCTTATGGACTCAGCCCCTTTGTACCCCGATGGTATCAGGGTGCATTGGGCCCCTGTGTCCACCAGAGCTCGGTACTTCAGGGCTTCTGAAGTGCCAGGCCATTTCACGTACACATCCCAGTATACTCTGTTATCCCTGGCCTCCACCTGGCTGGAGGTAGGGCACCTCTAATGCTGGCGGCAATGTCCACACTTGTCACATGGTCCTGTGTTACTAGGGGAAGGGTCTCTTGAGCGAGAGGGACCACTCCAGGAAACTGGGGCAGCTCTTCTCCTAGATGAGTTATCCCCGTGGTGCCCACCTTGCAGTTCCCGCACCCTGTTCCAGAGGGCAGAGGTGGGTTGGCCATGCCAGGTGTCCATGTCCTCTCCATGGTCACAGAGGAACCTCCACAGAGACCCCCTTGACATTCCCCGATTGGCTTGGGGTGATCTCCTAGGGGAAGGTCGCCTGTTCCTGACTGCTGAAACCTGGACCCATTCTGAAGGAGAAGGGGAAAAGGAGGCATCGCTCCCCTTTTTCAGTTCAGACATGGAGGTCTTGATCTCTTTGACAATGTCTTTAGCCATAGTTTCTATGGCTGAGATCAGGGGTTTCTGATTTACGCTGTCCTCATATTCCCTTAAATCATTGGCAAACTCACAGACTGTTTTAGGACTTCCATCCTGTCCAGTCAAGAGTATCCCTCCTAATGTGTGAGCATATTTCTGAGGAGCACCCTGGGTGAGTTTCTTTACGAAGGGCCGTCTCATGGGCACCTCATCTGGGTCCGAAGGGAGCTGGCCATCCCCATAAATTATTTCCATCACGGCCATCTGCCTCAGATACCGAATGCCCTGTTCCATAGTTGTCCATCTAACTGGGGCCCAGGGCAGGTCATCTCTTGAGCGGTACCGGCTCTTGATGGCGTTCAGAATCCGGGCCCAGAGAGTGTGTATTCCATCAAGTTTGGCTAACTCCTTGTCCAGACCAGCATCACGAGTCAGGGAGCCTAAAAGCTTTGCCTCCCTCTTATCCAGGTCCACTGTGTCCACCCCCTCGTCCCAGCATCTCAGGGCCCAGGTTAGTATTGGCTCACCCTCTTTCCTGGCGTAGTCCAGACGAGTTTGCCTTAGTTCCTTTCTGGGCAGCGATGTAACAGTTATTTCCTGGTCTGAATCATCTTCATCCACCGCTGGGTTCTGTGAGCTGCTGGGGCCTGCTGAGGTTCCTTCCTCACCATCCGTGCTTGGCGATGATTTTTGATTTCTTTTCCTGTGTGTGGTGACCGGTGCTAGAGAGACTGCATTGGCAGGAGCATCAGGGGTCAACTGTGGGACTGCTGGTGGTGGGGCAAACCCTTGTGCCTGGGGCTCAGGCTGAGAGCTGGCACAGTCATTACAACCCGACCCCTCCCTCTTTGTGTCTACAGAGTGCTTACAATGCCCACAGCAGACACGCCCCCAGTCATTAAAGAGCACAAAGGAGTGTGTTATCACCCTCCAAACAGCTCTTAATGGGTTAGCTAGTCCTCCACCCAACACGGTCCCAGCAAATGCCACTATAAGGATTACATTTAGGCATATGGAGCATATTGCAACGTAGAGCAATTTTCCATCACAGGAACTTTTATCTACACCATTGGTTTCATAACTTGCTTCAGGAAAGTTTCCTATGTTAGAAAAGTTACCACTGACAGTGAAATTCAATGAATTCAAGAGATACATGCCTAACTTAATTGGTAAAGCTTTTATGTACTTGATCAGCATCTCTATCATTAACCACACCACGTGGTAAGTTATTAATTTGTAGATGTGGGTCCAAAAGATCCAGCCAAAAGCCCATGAAAAGGCTTGGACCATCAGGTTCTTTAAAATTGCCATTTCTACTTCAAGCTCCTTTTTCAGAAAAAAGTATTGCTTTCCCAATACAAGATCAATTTCCAAACCCCACGTTGGAGGCGCCAAAAATTGTAGTGGTTTGAGCCTTAACTGAGAGTTAAAAGCTCAAATGGGGAAAAGGCTGAGAATCTCTTCCCCACTTCCCCCCCACCTCCTCCCTCCAAACAGGGAGAGGAGGGAAAAAAAGGTAAGGAGCAAATCCACTAATCAACAATCTGGAGTCAGCTTGGAAGTAGAGAGGCAAATAATTTTTTTTTTCCTTCAAATATATATATATATAGCAATAACAGGGAATAAGGTTCACAAGGGCAAGGAACAAGAATGGATGGGAGGGGAATAGAAAAAAATAATACAAAACCAGTCTGTCTCTGAAGAGGCGCAGAGGCAGCAGGGAGAAGGATCAGGTCCAGCCACGTGGTTGAGGATCAGGAGAGCAGCTGCAGTAGCTCTCATCCAGCAGAGGCAGGAGCCAAAAAGGAGCTCCAACAGCTATGAGGTCCTGCTTTTTATACGCTTGCTGGGCAGGGAGGGGGGAGTGGAACAGACTCAGCTTTCCCAGGGGGGAGACGCCCTTCAGGGAGTGTAAAGTACCCGCAAGCCCTCCACCCTGCTTTCTTCTTTTGTTTTCAGAAAAAGGTGTTAACCCACCACAAATTTTTATTAATATTTTGATTAATATGTCCATATAGTTCATAAAGGAAATACTATATCCCTTCAATAGTATGTTAGGGAAAAAAAAATCTTGTCATAAAGAATTTTCTAAATATGATATAAAGGCATCGCAGATCTTATTATCTGGAGATTTTTTTTCTCTATTAATGTTAGAAGTATGATCTTAGATAATTAGTTAATATTTAACTTTTATGATGTTACTTAGTCTAGGTGAATGTCATCCCTTGTTCTGACCAGTTCTTTATAGACAGCCTGGGAATCAGAAGCTTTCTAGCAGTGTCCTCTTAGGAAGGACTTCAAAATCAGACCAGGAAACAAAGTACATTTGGCATTGTTAAGAGATGTTATGGCACTCACTGTTATTATTTTAAAAGATAGATTAAAGGTAGCCTGGTCCAATTTGTACTCATTTAAGAACAGTGGAGAGAACTACACCAATCTGGGAAAAAAAACCTACCACAAAAGATTAGAATTTTCGAGAAACAGTAACATTTGTCTAATGTTTCCCCAGTATTATTGTGAGTTATCAATATCCTTAGGTTGTTGGCCCTATAACTTTGCTCATCCTTATTACTTACACTATATCACTGATTTGGGGGAGAATTCTCAGCTGCTGGAGAACATTCTAAATGTTACACTATTTCATAATGTCAGATTACTTCATGTGAAACATGCTGAAACTGATGTCAAGCTGACTTTATCTTCTAGGAAATTATCAAACACAACACAGACTTCTTACAAAAGCAGCAAGACAAATCTAGTGGGTAGTTGCCAGAAGACAATCATCCCCCTTGGGAATTATAGATATTCTGTTAAATCTCATATCTTTTACAGCCTTAGGGATGTGGTTATATTATGACAAAAATACTCTTGCTAGATTGCTTCCATTTTTCAGTCAAGGACTATCTGCAATCATCTAGTTGAAATACCTCAAGAGAGCATTTCTTTATGCTATTAAATTTCAAGTTTTAAATAACCACATGAACCAATACCTACCATTCAGCTACATAATTCTTAAACTTTGTTGAACTTTGTCACTGGAAATTATCTAAGTAAGACTTTTCTGTAAGAATATTTATTTTAATATTATACAAATAAATTAAGAACTATGCATGTCAATAATCATAACCATAAAGCAAATACAACATGTACTGATAACAATACCATCTAAAACATTACATTAGAAATAATATTAGAATGAGAAATAACAGTATTTCTGGTTTTTAACCCCTAAGTGTGTATTAATTAATTCCAAGGTCAATAGTAGCTTCCCTCTGAGTTGCGTAGAACACTATAATGGCAAAATCAAGTTGTGGCATTCCAGTGTCTTTTTAACGACTATGTAAACACTAGCCTTCCTCACAGTGTGATTCTGTTTCAATTTAACCCTAAAAAATGTTCAGCTATGAAATAATTTTAGCATTTGATTAATTAAATTATAAAAATTGTAGGATAATTTAGTGATTGCAGCAGAAAAGAGAAACACCAGCAGGGGAAGAAAGAGGAGGCTTTTTCTACTCTTTGTGGAAATGAAATCCTGGCTTTTCAGTTTTGCTTAATTTCAACACTATTTGAAACCAAAACAATGCATCTTTGGGAGATCTGTGAACCAACACAGAAAAGAAGGTCTTCAGAATGAAAGTTGCCAGTGAGGGAATAGACATCATAATTTATTCAACAGCCTATGGGGCAGAGGAGCTAGCCTGTAAGGCCTGAACTTATATTTTCTTTTCACAGTTAGGCTTGAACCATGAGATTAAGCATTATTGTGGTCTTATTGCACAGTGGCTGCTTGTCTAACTGTAATAATTGAGTACCAGTTAAAAATATTTAAACTCTCCTTTAACAAACTACCACTTGTATTAGAAGTACATGATAGCACAGTGCTATAGTCAAGTCAATTTGTCTGCTTATTGAATCCTTTAAGATAAATTAGGAGTACAGACATAATATAAAGCCAAAAAAAGAAAAAGCTAAACCTTGTAAATCCAGGTGTCTCATTGTAGTATTGAATTCTGACTGCTGTAGGCAAGTCTTTAATACCAATTGAAAGTTTACCTGTATTTATAAATAGTGAAGATATTTCAGCAGAAAGAAAATGACCTTATAACTTTGAAAATAGAATGCTCTTTCCAAGTTTAAAGACCAGATTGAATTTAGGTGGGAGCAAGGTAAATGTAATAGATTTTTACACAAATTTGTCTAAAAGTAAATGCATCATCATGTAAACTGGTTTTCTAGGATTCCATTATATTTACCAGAAAATCAGTAGAGAACTATTGCTTCCACGAGTTTCCTTATGATATACTCAAGATTTTGGAGCTTTGGGAGCAGGTCAATCTGTATCCTTACGTTACAGGAGAATATCTCACAGACATCTGAAAGGAACCTGAGTGCACTAATGGGCTTTAATGGCATGGTGCTTCCCTTCACCCTTTCCATGGCCAAGCATATTTTACTGCCCCAGGGTAATCAGACCCTGTTCCAGAAATTTAGCAGCAGGACTGGTCTCTAGGTCCCCACAACCAAGATCTTGCAAAGCCAACCCCACTACATGCCAGCATCTCAGCCCAGCCTGTGCTTGTCCCAGTAGTCCTGTCTGGCCATCACAGGAATATATTTGACATGCTTCCCAACAGCAAGCCTGATCCCAGTCCTCGCCCGTGAGCTGTTGTCTTGACCTGACCTTGACCCGACCTTGACCTGGTTGTTTCTCAGGTTCATATCTAAACAAGTTTTTAATTTCTTTTCTTATGGAAACTTTACAACCACACTGGGCAACCTATTCCAGTGTCTCTCAGTGAAAAAGATTTTTATTGTTTCAGTGGAATTCATGTAGGTTTTTTCCAGTGCGCGCCAGTTACCTCTTGCCCTGTCAGGGGACACCAGTAAGAAGGATTTGTATGGTTCTTTTCTAATCTCTGCTATCAGATTTTTGCAACCATTGTAAGATCTCCTGGAGCCTTCCCTTCTTAAGTCTCAATAATTCTCTCTCTTTCAACCTCTCGCCCTATACCAGATGCTTCTGTTACTTAATCATCTGAGGTCTGGTCTTAAAGAAAGTGCTTACGTGATCATGTAATGAATAAATCTTTATTAGAATAAACCAAACCAGGTTGGAAGAGACCTTCAAGATCATCGTGTCCAACCCATCAACCAATCCAACCCACCCAAACAGATAACCCATGGCACCAAGCACCCCATCAAGTCTCCTTCTGAACACCTTCAATGACGGCGACTCCACCACCTCCCCGGGCAACCCATTCCATAGCGCAATCACTCTCTCTGTATAGAACTTCTTCCTAACATCCAACCTGAACCTCCCCTGGCGCAGCCTGAGACTGTGTCCTCTTGTTCTGGTACTGGGTGCCTGGGAGAAGAGACCATCATCAGCCTGTCTACAACCTCCCTTCAGGTAGTTGTAGAGAGTGATAAGGTCACCCCTGAGTCTCCTCTTCTCCAGGCTAAGCAATCCCAGCTCCCTCAGCCTCTCCTCATAGGGCTTGTGTTCCAAACCCCTCACCAACTTTGTTGCTCTTCTCTGGACTCGTTCCAGCAAGTCAACATCCTTCCTAAACTGAGGGGCCCAGAACTGGACACAGTACTCGAGGTGTGGCCTAACCAGTGCAGTGTACAGGGGCAGAATGACCTCCCAGCTCCTGCTGGCCACACTGTTCTTGATGCAGGCCAGGATGCCATTGGCCCTCTTGGCTGCCTGGGCACACTGCAGGCTCATGTTCATCCTACCATCAACCAGCACCCCCAGGTCCCTCTCTGCCTGGCTGCTCTCCAGCCACTCTGACCCCAGCCTGTAGCACTGCATGGGGTTGTTGTGGCCAGTGTGCACAACCCGGCATTTGGATGTGTTAAATCTCATGCCGTTGGATTCTGCCCATCTGTCCAGCCTGTCAAGGTCTCTCTGCAGAGCCTCTCTACCCTCCAGCAGATCAACTCTTGCCCCCAGCTTGGTGTCGTCAGCAAATTTACTGATGATGGACTCAATGCCCTCATCCAGATCATCAATACAGATGTTAAAGAGCACAGGGCCCAGCACTGATCCTTGGGGCACACCACTAGTGACTGGCTGCCAGCTGGATGTGGCACCATTCACCACCACTCTCTGGGCTCGGCCCTCCAGCCAGTTCCTAACCCATCGCAGTGTGCTCCCGTCCAAGCCATGGGCTGACAGCTTTGCCAGCAGTTTGCTATGGGGGACGGTGTCAAAGGCCTTGCTGAGGTCCAGGTAGACTACATCAACAGGCCTCCCCACATCCACCAGGCGGGTCACCTGATCATAGAAGGAGATCAGGTTGGTCAGGCAGGACCTGCCCTTCCTAAATCCATGCTGGCTAGGCCTGATCCCTTGGCCATCCTCTAAGTGCTGTGTTATTGCACTCAGGATGATCTGTTCCATGATCTTGCCTGGCACTGAGGTCAGGCTGACAGGCCTGTAATTCCCTGGCTCATCCAACCGGCCCTTCTTATGGATGGGCACCACGTTGGCCAGCTTCCAGTCCTCTGGGACCTTGCCAGTGAGCCAGGACTGCTGCAAAATGATGGAGAGTGGCTTGGCCAGCTCATCTGCCAGCTCTCTCAGCACCCTAGGATGAATCCCATCTGGTCCCATGGACTTGTGGGGATCCAAGCTGCTAAGGAGAGTTCCAACCACCGCCTCATGGAACATAGGGAAACTGTGCAGCTCCCTGGCTCCTTCTGCTAGCTCTGCAGGCCAGCTGTCAGGAAGACGTTCTGCCCTTCTAGTAAAAATTGAGGCAAAGAAGGTGTTAAGTATCTCTGCCTTTTCCTTATCCTTGGTTACAATGTTCCCCTCCGTATCCACCAAGGAGTGGAGGTTTTCCTTCCCCTTCCTCTTGCTATTAATGTATTTATAGAAGGACTTTTTGTTGTCCTTCACAGTAGAGGCCAGTTTAAGCTCCAAGTGTGCTTTTGCCTCCCTAATTCTCTTCCTACAAGACCTAGCAACATCCTTAAACATTCTATGGGTTTCCTCCCCTCGCTTCCAAAGGTGATACACCCTCTTTTTTTCCCTCAGTTCCATTAAAAGTTCATGAACCATCCAGGCTGGCCGTCTGCCCCGGCGGCTCATCTTCTGGCACACTGGCACAGCCTGTCCCTGAGCCTTCAACAATTCTTCATTGAAGTAGGTCCAGCTCTCCTGGACCCCTTTGTTTTCAAGGGCTTTATCCCAAGGAACCCTCTGAATTAGTTCCTTGAGTAACCCAAAGTCTGCCCTCCGGAAGTCCAGAGTGGAGGTCTTCTTGCCGCCCCTCTTGGCTTGACCAAAAACCGAGAATTCAATTATCTTGTGGTCACTGGACCCCAAACACCCTCCAACCACCACATCGCCCACCAGTCCTTCCCTGTTGGTGAAGAGGAGGTCAAGCATAGCCTTGCCCCTGGTAGGCTCTCGCAGCACCTGGGATAAGAAGCTGTCCTCCATGCATTCTAAAAACCTTCTAGACTGTCTCCTGTCTGCCGTGTTGAGTTCCCAGCAGATGTCAGGCAGGTTGAAGTCGCCCATGAGAACAAGGTCCGGAGATCTTGAGACAGCCCTAAGCTGCCTATAGAATGCTTCGTCAACATCTTCCTCCTGGTTGGGTGGTTTATAACAGACTCCAACCAGGGTGTCTGCCCTGCTGGTCTTCCCTCTAATTCTTATCCACAAGCATTCAACCCGATCGTCCCTAATCTCCATCTCAAAGGCATCTAGTGCCTTCCTGATGTAAAGGGCCACCCCTCCACCCCTTCTTCCTCGCCTGTCTCTCCTGAAGAGCTTGTAACCGTCAATTGCAGCGCTCCAGTCGTGTGAGTCGTCCCACCACGTCTCTGTGTTGGCAACTATATAATAATTTTCCTGCTGCATCAAGGCTTCCAGCTCCTCCTGTTTGTTACCCATGCTTCGTGCATTAGTGTACATGCACTTCAGCTGGGCTGCTGGTTTCACCTCCAACTCTAGCTTGTCGCCCCCAGACTCTTGTCTGAGAGGACTCTTTTCAGCCCCTTCCCCCTTCGAAACTAGTTTAAAGCCCTGTCAATGAGACCTGCCAATTCCCTACCCAGGATCTTTTTATCTTTGGGGGACAGTCCGTTCTCATATACAGTGATCTTTCCCCTTCTCTGGGACAGATGTACTCTATCTGTTGCCAGCTGGTCTGGTGCAGTGGAAAGTTTCCCAATATCAAAAACCCCAAAATTCTTTTGACTGCACCAGCCTCTAATCCACTTGTTAACTATAGCTGCTGACCTGTTCCTTACTGTATTCCCTCCTGCAGTTAAGGGTATTGATGAATAAATTATTTGTGCCCCTGACCCCTCACCCAGGTCTCCCAGGGCCCTGGTTTAGTGCAAGGGCTAAAGTCCCCCACTACCCCTCCCATCTACTTTCTCCTGCCTCTCCTTACCAGGAGATACAAAAAGGAGGGAAGAAAAAGGCAGAGGGAGAGTTTTCAGTTGACTTACACAGAATAGTTTACTCCTCTGCTACAAAGATACCAGATTACATCAGTACATATAGAGAACATAAAGAAAAGGGAAAGGAATACCCATCAAAATCCCATAATGCAAAACCGCAGATGTCCACTCAAGGACTGGAAAGGTGAGAGAGCCTGAGACTCTCCTTTTTATGGAAGTTGCAACACCATGCAGCCCTAAGTGCTGTAGTTGGAAATTCATGATTCTGATAGTAGGGAATATTGCAAGGTTCAAAACACTACAGATTGTAACAGGTTTCTGACTATTTTTCTAATTTCTAATCTCAGGCTTCAATATATTTGCAAGATACAATTTGCTTTATTTTAAAAGCACAGTATAATCCTTTGCAGAAAACATCAAGACAATGGCAAAAGTGCTTATGAACTTTATATTCAGAATTGATTTGAAAAATTAATGCAATAGCCATGTTTCATGTGCTTTAAATTTTTGCTGCCTGTGTATCTTTACCACATTTATTTCAAAGCTCTGTGTATTGAGGAGTCCAATTTTGCAGCATTATTAATTTATAAAAGTCTGCAGGTATTAACACCACATATAATTTAATTCATTTATTATAGAGATCTCTACAGGGGCACAAAACATAAAAAAGGACAAAATTAATCTGACTTACAGCCTAGTTGCCTAGAGCGCACCCCATACAGGGCGAGTGCAATAATTAAAATTTGCAGTGGGTTCCATTAAGCCTTTGTTGTTACTGATTATATCGTTACCTGATTGATTTGTCAGGTGTGAAAAACAACAAAAAATTAATTTCCTTTATCTTCACGAGCAAATGGCATGTGTATTGTGAGCCGCAACACGGAAATCTTCTTGAACAACTGAAATCTTGTTGAACTTGCTCTTCATTTTGTTTCTCATCATATTAGTGAACGCATTTTGAGGTTGGGGAAATTGCTTCTATCCACACATTTGGATTTTGTATGTGATCAAGGTAATGGGGAAAACAAAAGGATTTGTTCCCAATAAAATACTTCTCTGTTACAAAAGAACAGCAGGAAAGCAAATGTGTTTTCTATCATCAGGAAATGTATTTAAGGAAGATGGTGAGGCAGATTTTGCACTGTATTGAATTGCAATTAGTGGTAATAAATGAATTAAGCAAGATACCCTGAATTTCACAACATATTTTATTGCTTCATTAGGAGTATTTTGCTTATATATATACTGGAAAAAAGGGCATAGATTCTGTACCTCATATATATATTTTTTTTAATTCATGTTTGACTATTATTTGCAGTGTGAACTTTATTACCATATAAATATTTGATTCAGACACTAAGAGCAGATATATTATTAGTTTACTTAAGGACAAGGCATACAATCTTTTAGCAGATTTATACAAGGTATGAATATTGAAAGTACCTAAAATACAGATTAAATAAAAAGACAGTACTCTTTTCTGAAATGTAATTATAGTGGGGTTATTAGAAAGTAACAAAGGACAATGTTTTATTTAATGAAATAAAGTCTGGTATTGTTGTGTACTGTGTATTCTGTAGGTAATACAGTGAATTTTCTACTCTTTGGTAAACACAGTTATGACTTTCCACTACATACTAGTCAGTATATGTGTGGTTGTGGTAGGATTAGTTTATCAGAGGTTACTTACCTTGATACACTTAATCACAAACAAATTCATATCCTATATTTTCTGCTGTTGCTGAAGCTGCTCTTTAGGGTAGGATGTGTTTTGGATTTTCACAACAAGATCTTCAGGATGACAGTACCCAATTACAGCATGTAGAAAGACAAAATTTCAACTGGACACTCAGTCACAGCAAACACATCCACAAGCAGTGGCAACTCAGAGGAAAATTACATGAAAAGGTAGATCTGTTAGACTTTAAGAACAGTGTAGCCAGCAGGAGCAGGGAGGTCATTCTGCCCCTGTACACTGCACTGGTTAGGCCACACCCCGAGTCCTGTGTCCACTTCTGGGCCCCTCAGTTTATGAAGGAGGTTGACTTGCTGGAACGAGTCCAGAGAAGGGCAATGAAGTTGGTGAGGGGCTTGGAACACAAGCCCTATGAGGAGAGACTGAGGGAGCTGGGGCTGCTTAGCCTGGAGAGGAGGAGACTCAGGGGTGACCTTATTGCTCTCTCCAACTACCTGAAAGGGGGGTTGTAGACCGGCAGAGGTTGGTCTCTTCTCCCAGGCAGCCAGCACAAGAAAAAGAGGACACAGTCTCAGGCTGCACCAGGGGAAGTTCAGGCTGGAGGTCAGAAGGAAATTTTACACAGAGAGAGTGATTGCCCATTGGAATGGACTGCCCGGGGAGGTGGTGGAGTCGCCTTCAATGGAGGTGTTCAGGAAGAGACTTGACAGGGTGCTTGGTTACATGGGTTAGTTGATTAGGTGGTGTTGGATGATAGGTTGGACACGATGATCTTGAAGGTCTCTTCCAACCTGGTCTATTCTATTCTATTCTATTCTATTCTATTCTATTCTATTCTATTCTATTCTATTCTATTCTATTCTATTCTATTCTATTCTAGAATTGTGAATTCAAACATGAGTAGAGGTTATTCTTTTGGGTGTCAGTTTAGCAAAATCCCCGTGCAACACTAATACTCATTGAAAGAACTGTGTTTCATAAGTAAGGACAGTTTAGAAATATCACTGCTTCTTTTTAAAGAATAAGCTCTTTATGTTTGAAGTCTTTTAACTTTAATACTAGATAGTTATGAAGAAGTTTTTTGTCTTTAGCATAAAAAAAAAAAATCTCCTAAATGTTCATGGCAAATGTATTAGTTTATGTGCATTTCATTTTTAGAATTTTTGCATTTAAGGTTGGCTAAATGCAATGAAGATGCAATGAAGGGTAGATATTTAGTCATTTACAGGAAAGGAGAGCTCCATCATGCATAATAGTTACTTGGAAGATAAATCCCTGTGGTGGGTTGAAGTTTCCCCCCAGCATTAACAAGAACAGACCAACTCAATTACAAGCAGATGAAGCTGCATTTACAAGCAAAAACTACACTCTACAATGGAATGTAATGAATATGTACAAAATATACAGTATTTACAATATTATACAGATATTAACAATATTATACAGATATTTAAAATTAGCAAACAACATGAAAACCCCCTGGTCAAAAAGACCAGAGAAACCATTTCACTGCCCTCCCACCCCCTGTCCCAAAAGAGAGAGGAGCAGAGAGAGAAGCAGTGGGTCAGACTTAGCCAAGGTTAGCCAAAGCACATTATCTCTCCCGAGCGAAGCAAAAAGCAACCAGAGATCAGGAGAGAAAAAGGGAAGAATTGTTATGGTACAACTCCTCTTATTCCAGCTACTTACTCAATGAATTTGCTTCGAATAATCTTTTGTTTTCCTTTTTACATCCAATAGTGATTTTTTTTTTTTCTACTTTTCTGCTCAGAATCTGTAACTAAATTTTAAAGGCACAGCCTAAACCTACCACAATGTTATAACTTCTTGCCTGTAGCTTTTATTACTGAGCATAACTTCATACAGTATGGAATACACCTTTGGACAGATGGGGCCAACTGTCCCATCTGCATCTCCTCCTAGCATCTTGCATAACTGTAGCTGTGCAAGGGCACACTCTGTGGCAAGGCATTAGGAGAAAGAATGGGCCTTTGTGTTGTGTTACCACTGTTTACCACTAACTAAACCATTTTTGTATTATCAACACTGTTTTCATCCCAGATCTGCAACTTAGCATTGCAGGAGCTACTATGTAGAAATTTAACTCTATCTCAGCCAAATAATAGTACACAAGAAAAGCAGGAAAAGATTGATTTTAACATATGATTGTAATTTTGTTAGCTGTTGTTATATCTATTCTATTCTAGTCTAGTCTAGTCTAGTCTATATCTCCAAAAGATTCTATGTAGTAATTGCCAAAAATTTCAACCCCAGAAAGTGAATAAGGCAGTGTATTGAGCTTACTGTTCCCTTTTACATGCTATGAGAGCATTCATAGTCAATTCATTCCAGGACCAAGTTTTAGCTTGGTCCTCTTAGCTTCTCATAAGAAGGTAGGAGGGGCCACAGACAATATATCCAGTCAAACCATGATATTGCATACCATATTGACATCATATCTGTTATACAAAGGAGAGGATGGCCAGAGCAAACATGGGTGCTTTGAGCAGGTGGCTGTGGTGTGGCACAGCAGGGAAGGATCAGGCAGATGGACTGGGCCATCATAGTCAATATTGAGTTTTGTATCACTTGCTTTACACTGTTGCATTAGCTTGTTGTTCTTCTTGTACTTCTATTAAATCTCATTACCTCAATCCATCAGGTTTTGCCTTTTTTCCCCAATTTTCCTTCCCATCCCACCAAGGGGTGAAGGTTGGGAGGGGCAGTTGTGTAGGTGGCTATGTAGGGCTTGGATGCTGGCTGGGCCTGAACCAGGAAAGTACTGTAAAGGAAATGGTTACTTTAAGAGGGATGTGCTACAAAATTATACTCCTGCATAATTTTTGTACAGAATAAATGTTTGTTTGAGTGTGTTCAGGTCTGACTGAAAATGATATGCCTTTTTAATTTCAGAAGCTCTCCTTTCTTCTTATCTGCCAGAGTCAGATGTGCATTTAAGTATGCTTCATGATCCTCAAGATTCCATAGATTACAGTTGTCATGGATGTGCCTGAATACAGATAAAATAAGTGCTTATCAACAGTTTATTGATATATATGAATTCAGCAGCTCCAGGTAAAATTCCTAAACGCTGTTGTTTATGATCTCACACTGTTATAATGCTCCCTGGACAATCTAATAACAGGCACCATATCCCCAAATAACTTTGAGGGACAGCTGATAGTTTAGCAGATGTTAGTGACTCTGAAGTATACAGTATAGGCAAGGACATGTCTTATAAGAATACTAGATAATGTGTATGTTTAGTGAAGGGAAAAAATGTACATCATTAAGAACTAAAACAAAACAGATCATGGGGTTATTCAGTGCATCAGGCATCAAAATGTTTTGTAGAAATATGTAGAGACTGAAAGGAATTACATATTCTAAAGGTCATGTGTTACTCACATGTTTACAAGGCTAAGTGAGTTCAGAGACCTATGCATATGTCGTTTTATCAAATTGTTGTATACTGACAAAGAAGGCATCAAGAAAGAATGTTAGGAGACCTGCCTGGATGAGCAAGTTGCTCCTAGCCTCACTGCACACAAAAAGAAACTGTACAAGGAGTGGAAGAAAGGACAGCTGCAATGGAGGGCATATTATAAGGAAGCTGTCCAAGCAGGAAGAGACCTGGTTAGAACAGCTAAAGCTCAGTTAGAATCAAATGTAGCCACCACAATGTATTTGCCACATTTAGACAGAGTCCGTGCCATTCATAACTGAAATCAACACTTTTAATTAACAAAAAACAAGTAAGTATCTGTTGTTGTTTTGTGAATTAGTGTAACCTTTCAGCAGCAGTGAATGCCTATCCTTCATGTTGTGACAATATTTTTATAGCATTGACACTATTTTGGGTGACAGACAAAAGCGACAAACACATACACTTCTGATAAGCAGAGTACAAAGTACCATTTGTTTCTTCGAGAAACACATATTTATATGTTTGTTATGCCAGTGTGGCTACTTCTAATTGGTTAATAAGTTCTTTATAAGATTCTTATTGGTTACTGCTGTAGTTATTTGCTGAGCTAGTCCCAGGTTTCTTCCTCTGGAATTCTTCTATCTCAATCTTGCAGCGTCTCTCCCTCAAACAAGTTACACATTCAGCCCAGGGACTTTCCAGACAATCAAGGGTGCACGATAATGTATACAGGTACATAAAAATATTTTCTCACAGATACACATCAATATTTTTGAGGTCAATTTTTCATCGCCCATCAAAGGGTCCACAAATTCATCACAGTTCCCCACATAGCTATAGATCATATGTAAAACAAAATTTACCTTTTTTTGTTTTGTTTGCTCACTTGCTCATTTCTCTGAAATCTATCACAGAATCACAGAAATATTTAGGTTGGAAAACACCCTCAGGATCACCGAGTCCTACCAATAACCCTTAAATGATATCCTCAAGCACCACATCCAAACCCCCTTTAAACACATCCAGGTCTGGTAACTCAACTACCTCCCTGGGCATCACATTCCAATGCCTGACCACCCTTTCTGTGAAAACTTTTTTCCTAATGTCCAGTCTAAACCTACCCAGTCCTAGCTTAAGGCCATTCCCTCTTGTTCTATCACTAATTACCTGCAAGAAGAGACCTGCACCAACCTCTCAACAATGCCCTTTCAGGTAGTTGTAGAGAGCAACGAGGCATTTCCTCAGCCTTCTCTTTTTCAAACTAAACAGCCCCAGCTCCTTCAGTCACGCCTCATAAGATTTATTCTCCAGGTCTTTCACCAGCTTCGTTGCCCTCCTCTGCACTCGCTCCAGTTCCTCAACATCTCTCTTGTATTGAGGTGTCCAAAATTGAACAGTATCAGATAAGATTGTTGTAATTTAAATTCAGTTATCTTGCTCAACTTTCTTATATTTAAGAGCAAGATTTTTTCAAAGTGGAAGTGGATGTATTTAGAAGCTTCAAAACTTTAGACAATGAAGCAAATTTTCTTTTCATAGCTTGTTTTTTCTTCTGTACAGATTTTTTTTTTTTTTAAATGTGTATACAAACCCATATTTGACATAAGGAGTGATGTTATATGCACAGAAAAGATACCATACTGAACAATGATGTTAATAAAGAAAGAGTTTAAAATCAAAGTCTGCCGAAGTGAAGCTGGCAAAATTCAGTGCATTTTGATTAAATGTAACTTAGTATACAAAATAAAATCTATGTTCTTTGTTAGCAAAAAAAAATGCAAAGGTACTTTTGCTTACAAGCCCTTTTGTTCTGCATTATTTTGTGCTCTGCAAAGAGTTTTTTTGCATAAAGCAATTTTTACTCTTGAAAATTCTGTTGCTTCAAAGAGATTTTTAACTATTTGATAAACAATCAGCATGTCTCCACTATTCTTTCCAAACCTTAAGTATTTCATTATACTGCCGCTGTTCTAATTTTGCAGTGTCCTTCAATTGTTTGACAAGTTCCCCCAAAGACATTTTATTGATTTATCTTACAGATTTTTAAATGCTCATTCCATAATATAGCTAAAACATAGGTATTAGAATTTATTTTATACTTTTCACGTGAACCAATTTATTACACAACAGAGCATTATTTTTTCTCTTATTTTTTTTCCTCTCTAAAATACATCTCACAAAAGGGACTAGAATGAATTGCACATGAACTTGATACTATTTGCTCAGACTGATTTTAAAAAACATAAGGAAATATGAAAATGCTAATGAATAGTCTGCTGAGCTCTGATAAGTTACTCAGAGCAACTTCAAATGTTTCTATAAAGTAAATCACTGTACTTCTCACTATTGACATGAGTTATCTATTCAGCCACTGCCACATTATGCCCTTTTCGTTTCATGGCATGTAGTACCAGCCAGTAGATTTTTATTCTGGTAGTAACAATACAAAACAGGAGTTAAAAGCTGCTCTATCAAGCAACTCTGTTTATCTTCTGACAGTGCAGAAGTGTCATATATACTCATTGTGGCAATGAGTATTTGGTGTTTAAAAGCAATTAAAATTGTGATTTGTGTCATATTATTTTATAATAGTTAATTAGAGATTAGTGTCTAAAATGACCAACACAAATCTAGAGGGGAAAAAAAATGTAAAAAAAAAAAAAAGTGGTAAATTAATGATATAAACTGAAACTGCTAAGTCTAAAAAGAAATTATAAAAATGTAAACTTTCTCAGTGTATTCATTTAAAATGAAAATAAAAACCAAACACAAAAAAAAACCAACAAAAACACAAATGAAATTTGTCTTATGATAAATGTTATCAAATAGCAATCATGCATAAACTCTTAATGAGACACTGCAGACTTGTGCCTACAAAAATGTAAATTTAATACTACTTATTATAAAAGGTTCCTGATTTATATGGAAATCTGTTAATCAGCTTCCAAGCTCAACTACTTGCACTATATACAGGAGATTAAAATGATAATTTGACTATTTAAAGACAGCAATATAATTACAGGAAACTACAATAAATCTGGTAGGTAGATTATCTCACTTCACCTAAATCATTTAAGTGAAGTGATATAAATTGTAAGAACAAAATCCAGTAAAGGCTGGACAGAAATATTCATATGAAAGGGTCTGCTTGGTCTTTGTTAATTGACTAGTTAAGGTGAGTTTATTCCCTTCTTCACGCAGGAATAGTTAACCCCAGGGTCTTCAAATGGAGAATCAGAATCAATCCCAATCTTCTGAAGAAATAAACCTGTGGAAATGCCATTTTATATTGTGACTACAGCAGCTAAAATTATTTCCAAATTGAGTTACTTCTCCTTGCAGTTTTCATAGATACAAAGAAATCTATTCTCATATAGCCTTGATTGGTTTAGTAGAAAAAGGAAATTGAAGAGTGATTGTCAGGCTTTTTTTTTTTTTCATTTTTATGACATGTAACTACTGGTCCTTCTCTCATGCCATATTTCCTTGGTTAATCTTTGATTTTCCCTCAAATGGTACACCTTAACTTCCAGAAGGTTGGTGGACACATTAGTTAATTGCACTTAAATGCTATACAGACTTTTTATTTTTGTGTTTAAATTCACTTCTCTTCCCCTCCCCCCCCCCCCCCCCCCCCCCCTTCTTTTCTATCAGCAGCAGTCTGACAAGGTTTTATTTTCGTCTCAGTAACTTACACCACTTTTTCTTAATTTTCGTTTACAGGCAAATTATTTTGAAATTTGTTCATATCATGGTAGGGCCAAACAGCCCCAGCACAAACCCAGACAGACACTAAAGTGTCTAGACATGGTTGCCTTCTCTCTTCTCATTCCTGCAGAAAGCCAGGGTAACACAGGAAAAGGAGCAAAGGGGACAGGATCATGCATGTCTGGTAAACAATCCTGTGTCTATAGTAAGGCCATGTGTTCTGGCCACAGCTTGGCAGAACCCCTTCCCATTGGGTAACTATGTGCTGGTTTCAGTGCCCTATTAGTCCAATTGATCTCTGGCAAGATTTGTATACAGGCTGATTTCTAGTTGCCTGTGCCTTGCTCAAGCCTTGCTTAGCCTTGCTCAGCCTTGCTGAAGCCTTGTCTGCCTTGAAGCTGCCTCAAGTTGTATAGCCTTGAGTTGCCCAGTCCAGTGCCTGGGATAAAGCCACGAGCATACTGTGGTGAAGGCACATTATGCCCAGATACTGAATCTTGTCCCGGCATGTGGACAAGTTCCCCCTCCTCCAGGAGGAAGACAAAAGCCAAGGCATCAGCCAGGCCAGCACGCACCCAGCGCATGCAGTGCTTGTGCTGACACCAAGTATGGGCATAATTCTAGCTTCACGCTCTCTATAGGCTGAAGCCAGTTATTTATGAGAGTGCCCATTGGTCAAGCCCAGCCTCAAGGAATCTATAAGTATCACCTCAGTTGGTAAACAAGTTGCCCCCTCATTCACTTTGTCTCTGTGCTTGCTCGAGAGAGCAACTCTCGAGCTGCAGCCTTTGCTGTTGAGCTTATTGTTGTTAGCTTCTGTTATACATGCACGCATACTGAAAGCCTCTGCATCGTGAGAAGTACAGAGGGAGGACCTAGTGACACTGACAGGCCCAGCATCGCTACAGCCAGTCATACTGACCAGGAGAGCCCACCGTGCCATCGGAGGACTGGACTGACCCCTGAGGGTAAGATCTGCCCAGTTGCCAGGGAGAAGGGACTTGGTCGATACTGAGTCCACGTATGCCTAGCCCCGCCGTAGCGGGAGAGGACCCACCACGTGTGCCGCTCTGAGCCCTGTGAATCTCAGGGAAGAGTAAGGTATTGTTCGTGCCTATACTGCACCGAACCCGGGACCACTCCGAGAGTCCCACTGCTCCTTTAAGCTCAGTAAACGAGAATCCGCCGCCTAACACAGCCGCATTCTCTCCCCGAGGCTGTTCGCATCAGCCCTGAGAATTGCCGTGGTTGGGCCAACCCCGCAGCTTTGCCTGCTGCTGCGTCGTCCGAGCCCACCGTCGTCCCACCCTGCCGTGCGAGCCGACTTTGAGGGCTGACCCCACAGGCTGACCCCGACCAGGACCTATCCCTGTTGTCTGGAGGGAATCAAATATCTTCCACGTGTTTCCCATCCACTAGCACTCAGTTCAAAGTATCCGCGTCTAGCAGAGTAAACGCTGATGCATAGAAAGATTGTAATAATGCTGTGTATAGCAAGAAGCTGCCCGCGTCCCGCCGACTCGCCATCTAGTGGCGGAACTGCACCCTTTGTTATGTAAATATAGAAAGGGTCTATAGATAGTTCAATTAAGTTCTAATCATAACATTAAGCCACTTGTGGAATCTATTTCACGAACGTGCACTAGAACATGTATATAAGTTTGTGATTTATCAGTTATTAATAGTTTGATAATTAATAAAAATAATATTTTCATAATTCATATTTCATATTAATAAATTAAAAAACCTCTTCACCACACATACACACTGCAAGCCACGAGCTATGGAGTCGGAGTCAAGTCTGCTTCCTCTTGCAACCAGGATTTTTCCATGCCTCAATTCCCCCAGGACAAAGCAAGCACCCATTGCGATAGTGTCATTAATAACCCTCCATCTGCTGAAGCCAGACCAGCCACTGAAGACTGAATGGCATTCCTGCTGGCAACCTGCCGTGCCTGGCACATGAGCACCCCAAAGCCTCTAATACACAGCAGCAGCACTCCCTACTTGGGTACAACCAGCTGTGAGTAATTAATTCACTGCTTCTTTAGAATAACAGTTCTTGTCAAGTCTCCCCTGCTGTGTGGTTGAGTACCATTTCACTCCCAGGGTATTCTCTTTCTTAGTTCCTCCCAGTTTGCATAAAGTTTTTTAAATTGTTATAGTTGCCCAATTACTGTACATCCCATTGTAAATATATTCTAACTGTACATCAAACCTTTTGATAAGTTTTGGTGATTTTCATATTAATAAAAGGTTATTAATATTTTGATTAATATTGCCATATAATTTATAAATAGATGAAATATTGTATCCTTCTTGACAGTTCAAGTGGTAGTAGATGTTATAATCCTCATTAAACAACTCAATCATATCTGAAACATCATGGCAATAAGGTGAAGTCCCCAGCAACTGGAGAATGGGAAACATCATATCTGTTTTTAAAGAAGGTACAAAAAGAGCACTCTGGAACGTGCCAGTTAGTGTCACTTTGATCCCAGAAAGATAATGAAACAGATTGTCCTAGAAGATGTGGTGAAACAGATTCAAGACAGGGAGGCGATTAAAAACAGCCAACATGTCTTTGTCAATGTGAAATTGTGCCTGACAAATTTAGTGGCCTTGTACAATGCGGTGAATACATTAGTGGACAAGGGAAGAGCTACTGGTATCTGCTTAGGTTACTTTAAGGCTGTTAGTATGATATTCCCTAATATTCTTACCTCTGCATTGGAGAAGTGTGTAATGGCACCCAACAGTATGTGAAGTTTTTGAAAGATGGACTTCCTTAGAAATACAAAGGAACAGAGGGAAAGAGGAGAAGACTGCCCAGTAAAGCATAATCAATCACAGTGTCAGAAGAGATAGGAGAGAGGACCTGAAGTTGCAAGGAAAAGATCAGAAGATTAACTATCTAAATAATGCATGAGTTTAAGGAAGAGATAAATGAGTGATGAAAAGATTGTTAGAAGACTTAGTAGCCATGATCAATCAAGAAAGAAGAAAACAATTGTGAAAAGTGGTAACATGGAGTTGCAGAAGAGGAGTTAATTTCAGATTATAGGTAAAAGGCACATAAAAGTGAACATTACAAGATATTTTCTAAGGACTGATAAGATTTATCTATAAAAGACATCTACAACTTGTTCTTTGCTACATAGCTTCTTACTAGGTTTAGAATGACAAAGATGAGAAAAATGATATAAATGTTTGTAAAGCAAATTATTTCAGAATAAATTTACTTCTGAATAACAGAACTATGCAGTGTTGTCACAGCTTGATAGCTAATATATGTTTTTAAATAGTTGCCTAGTAAGCTGTAAGTAGTACTCATACTAAAGTAAATATTTTTTGCAATATGAATAATGACATTTTAAAAACAACCAAACAAACCAACAAAAACCAAAACCAAACCACAAAAATGTGGTAAAACAGAAAAAGTAGGTGCTAAAAAAAATAATCCACCAAACATATGTCAAGGCACAGGCACTCGTTGTCAGAATAAAAAATAGTGCCACTAGAATTTATATTAAATATTTTATATTAAATTCTGCAAATATGCATATATTTGGAAATTACTAAGACAATTATTAAAAGAAAAAAAAAAAAAACCAAGAAAACATCAACATCAGCAAATAGATCAGATAAGCTTTTTCTCATCAAGTTGTTAGTCCCAGTTTGCAGTTAGTTGTTGCCAGCCATGATCCTGTTAGACTGAGAAATATTGAATCATTTGGACACTAGAACCAATCCTTTAATTTCTTTTTTGGTATTATATGTGAGCAAATCATAAACCAAACAAATTATAAGACAAACTCTCAATCAGTTTAAATCCCCAAATCTCTGATCCCTTTTACTGTCCTTTGCTTCACATTTTTCTTGGCTGTAAATATACAGAATTTCAAATGAATTCTTAGCTTTTTGTTGTATACTGTCACTAACGTTTCTCTAGCCTCCAGCCCTACCAAGACAGATTATTAGATGTAATCCTAAAATTACATTTCCCTCTGTTGTTTTCCCTTATCTTTCATTGGTGGCTGAGTGATATATCCAGAAGAGAAATCATGACTTCAATAATATTGTAGTTGTGATTCGCGCAGCCAACATCAGATTTTCCCATTTGAGAGAATAATTCAAAATTCCTAGTAAGATTTAGTTAATATCATCACCAGGGGTCAAAGCATGGTTCATCTCATTCTAAAAATTATATGAATTTTCACAGTGAAAATGTCTACTTATCGAGTACAGAAAAAGTCTAATCTGCAATGTAGACTGCTGTAGTTGTCTATAATTTAGATGTCTGAAATGAGATCTCAAATTTTGACACAACACACTGTTTGGCACTTCTTAGTACTATACCTTTCAATTTGTGGAATTTTTTGTTACAATTACTTTGCAGAAAGAAAAAAAAATAGACATTTGCTCTGTGTTCTTTTTATTTTCTTTAGCACATCACAGTTGGAGCTGGCCAAATTATTTGATCTTTCTTTCAATTAGGGATATGAACATAGTAGATATAAAATTATTTAAAACAAATTAAACAAATATGACTTAGTCTTCTCTATTTTCATTCTGTCAAATTAATATCCAGGAAGTGCCAAAGCTTAACTTTTCTGATAGATCTTTAACATCTTATACAAATTAACAATGTATATTCTCTGCATTAGTTCTTAGCCAAGAACAAATTTGAATTCTGTGCAAACAGATAGCAAACTGTGAAGTACTGCCTGTTCTGAACATGACTATGAATGCCAACAGTGGCTTTTTTAACTACACATTTTCAGTTCAACCAGAAAATGAAAGAAACTTGTAACTTGTTGCCCCAAAAATATTAACATATATAAGAAAAAGTAATTGCACTTTCCACCATAAACAGTGACTTCTACCTTAAATGTGTTTAACAATGTTGATTTTTATTTTTCAATTACAGAATCATAGAATCAATAAGGTTGGGAAAGACCTCAAATGTCATCAAATCCAACCTGTCACCCAAAACCTCATGACTACTAAACCATGACTTCAAGTGCCCCATCCAATACCTTTTTGAACACCTCCAGGGACAGTAACTCCACCACCTCCCTGGGCAGCCCATTTCAATGGCCAACAGCTCTCTCTGTGAAGAACTTTCTCCTCACCTCAAGCCTAAACTTCCCCTGGTGCAGTTTGAGACTGTGTCCTCTAACTGTGTCCTCCTGTGTTACTAACTTGAAAACAGATTCTGAGAACAGGATAAAGCTAGTTTACCTTTCTGTCATTTTAAGAGAGCACTATCTTTTTCCTGGGAAAAGGTCTAAAAATTGTCTATGGTATTCTCTAAAATGCTATCTAGTATATTCATATACTAGTCTTAGTATATGAATCATGCCTTTGGTGGAATATATCTGAATGACTATAATTTCAAAGTAGATACCTGTGTATAATGCATTGTTTAGTTCCTCAGGAAAGCGTTGGATATCTACAATGAAATTACTGCAATACAGCTGTGTCTCATTGATGGCGATACGTCATTAAACTGGAAGAGAAGAGTGCAGTACAAGACCAATCTGGTGAGTCAGTATTTACCGGACAGTGCTGCTAAGAGACTCAAATATGCATAGAAAGACCTCTGCTTTTTTTTTTTAAGCAGTCAATTTATTGCATTGCACTTCATATCTTACTTTTTGCACTGAGCATATTTATTCAATGCTAGCAATATTAATGGTAAATTTGTCAACTTTTTTGAAAGTATCAGAAACTAAAGTATATGATACAGATCCTGATGTTGTAATACTGGAACCTCAAAAATAATTATACAGAATACAGAATACAGGTTGGAAAAGACCTTCAAGATCATCAAGTCCAACCTATCAACCAACGCCATCTAATCAATTAAACCATGGCACTAAGTGCCTCATCCAGCCTCTTTTTAAACACTTCCAGTGATGATGATGCCACCACCTCCCTGGGCAGCCCATTCCAATGGCCAATCACTCTTTCTGTGAAGAATTTCTTCCTAACATCTGGCCTAAATCTCTCCTGGTGCAGCTTGAGACTGTGTCCTCTTTTTCTGTCACAGGTTGCCTGTCACAAGTACTTTGATACTGTGGCATGCTTGCAGCAAATAGCAGATGGTCCCTTTCTGTTTCCTTTTATTTTTATTTTCCCCTAGTTGATTTAGTATATATTTTTTTTTGTTCTTTTGAATTGCCCACATTTTTATTGTGATACATAATTTCCATCTTACACGCTTAAATATATAAAGCCCACTCTCCATTAATAAAAGACAACTAAAACATGGGTATGCTATCAGCACAGTATCCAGCACAATTATAGAAGCATGCATGTAACTATGAAGAAATTAGAATCTTTCCCAGTCAAAATTGTCACACATCAGCACAGAAAAGGAACTTCAAATCAGTCATTTGAGAATAGAATACTAAATCTCAGACAATATATCTTCCCTGTATTTACAGTATCAGAAATCAATCGGGTGCTTTGAAAAGGTCACCAAATAGCCAGTAATTGGAATCACTACATTCATCTAGCTTACAGAATTACATCACCATGAAGTGACTGTGCACCTTTTGGCACTGTACTATGCATGACACATTGATATAATCAGTAAAAGGCTATTTAATATTCAATAAGCAGATTGATTAATAAAAATATTAATAATTTTATTAATAATAAAAACACCTGGAAAAATATTAATAAAACCTATTCACAGGTTCAAAATGTTTTGTTGTGGAACAGATACCTCACCAGCAGGAACAAGTAACAATATGTACAAAAATCCAGAAATGACAAAAAACACTGTAAACTGTGAAGAAAAGGAACATCGACAACGAAGCCTGCGATTGCCCACAAGGTTGGGGGGATGACTCCAGAATTCCCTAGGGCAACAGACCTTCAATAGATGCTTATGAAAATCAGATATTGTAATTGCTCACTGATCCTGGTACCTCATGGCACACGTTAGGATTTAAACAAAACCAAAATGTCGTCGACCACGTGGAAGCTGCAGGAGCACAGTTTCACTTTCTGTTGGTGTCTGCAGCTTTTTGCTGAGACATGATTTATTCCTGAGGCTTCGTGGCTGAAAGCTTTATAGGAAAGAGGTTCCTCTGCTGCAATCCTTTTGCAGCGGTGCTCGCTCCTTGCTCCAATAAATGAAACTGTCCTGGGGACTCAGCTCCTCTGGAGTTTCGCCTGTCAGCCCAGCAAGATGCGTCTGTCTGCTCCTGGGCTTTACAACGCCCAGTTGTAAAGCAGTGACAGTGAGGAGTCTTTGCTGTCCTGTCTGGATAAACTGAAACACAATTCAACTTCCAAGCGAGGCTTGTGATTCCTTCCAGAGAGTGGACAATTGCAAGGCAAGGCTCTGGCTCTTTGGGCTGGTCCTAATAGATTTCCTGAAACAATACTGGCCAGTGACAATACAGATTGAGAGATAAAACCCTGATATTGTAACCTATAGAAAGGCTTCTCTCCAAACATGGCCAAAAGCATGCCCACCTGGCCCACTCAGACTCCAAGACATGTTCAGGCAAGCCTGGGCAATGAAAATCCAGACCTGAAAAGCCTGAAAAAACAGACCTACTAGCTCCTGCCTCATTATCTGGTTCAGAACATTTTTGAGGCTTTTTGTCCCTTCGGGACACACATACAGATCCAGTCAAGTCTATCCTGTGCAGTACTCCACCCATATTTTTTGGTGGCCTGTGAGACTCGTGTGACATTGAAACTTTGAGCTTTTCTTGTTTGTTTGTTTTTCCCCAACACATTGTTTGAAGTAATGTGAAAACATAAGATGTGTTGTATGCTCTGTGATTTTTCATGGTAGTACATGTGGTGCTTCAGGATACAGTTTAGTGGTCATGGTCATGGTAGTTGTGTTATGGTTGGACCCAATGATCTTAAAGTTCTTATCCTTGGGTTTTTCATAACTTTGAAAGATTATGTAGGGTGAAAGGAATCAAATCTTGTGCTGTTTTCTTCATTATACTTAATGGAAATTTTGAAACTTTTCTCATTTTGGGGCAAGAGTTATAAACAGTAGTTAATAAGTCTTGCTATCAGCTTTCCCCTTGTTAGATTTTAAAGGATAACAATGAACCTTGATCTTCAGAAGACATACATTAAGTCCCTGGATTTAACTATATATGTAAATGCTTTCCTTTGATCTTAAGTTCCACTCTTAGAATCATAGAATCAGCCAGGTTGGAAGAGACCTCCAAGATCCTCCAGTCCAACTTATTGCCCAGCTCTATCCAACCAACTAGACCGTGGTACTAAGTGTCTCATCCAGTCTTTTCATGAAGACCTCCAGGAACGGCGACTCTGCCGCCTCCCTGGGCAGCCCATTCCAATGGCAAATCACTCTCTCTGTGAAGAACTTCTTCCTAATATCCAGTCTGAACTTCCTCTGGCACAACTCGAGACTATGTCCCCTCGTTCTGTTGCTGGTTTTCTGGGAGAAGAGATAGACCCCCACCTGGCTACAACCTCTCTTCAGGTAGTTGTAGAGAGCAGTAAGGTCTCCCCTGAGCATACTCTTCTCCAGGCTAAACAACCCCAGTTCCCTCAGCCTCGCCTCATAAGGATTGTGCTCCAAACCCCTCACCAGTTTCATCACCCTTCTCTGGACACATTCCAGTAAGTCAACATCTCTCAAACTGAGGGGCCCAAAACTGGACACAGTACTCACAGTACTCAGGTGTGGCCTGACCAGTGTTTAGTCCAGGGGAAGAATAACCTCCCTTGTTCTGCTGGCCACACTATTCCTGATACAGGCCAGGATGCCATTGGCCTTCGTGGCCACCTGGGCATACTTCTGGCTTATGTTCAGCCTACTATGTACCAGCAGTCCTGGCTCCCTTTCTGCCTGGCTACTCTCCAGCCACTCTGTCCCCAGCCTATAGCACTGCATGGGATTGTTGTGGCCAAAGTGTAGAACCCAGCACTTAGCCTCATTAAGTCTCATTCCATTGGAGTCTGCCCACCCATCCAGCCTGTCAAGTTTTTAAAATATTGTTACACAGAAGAGTCTATTTAGCTGTTGAGTATTTCTTACTGTCTAACTCTAGGTGCCTTTCTGTTGCCAATGGTCCCATTTTGACTAAAAGTTACAGGTCAGTCTCAGCCAATATCCAAGCCCCACACATCTGCTCACACAAGGGGACACAGTCTCAAGTTGCACCAGGGGAAGTTTAGGCTCAAGGTGAGGAGAAAGTTCTTCACTGAGAGAGTCATTAGTCATTGGAATGGACTGCCCGGGGAGGTGGTGGAGTCACCATCCCTCGAGGTGTTCAAGAGGAGATTGGAAGTGGCACTTGGTGCCATGGTCTAGTCATGAGGTCTGTGGTGACAGGTTGGACTCAATGATCCTTGAGGTCTCTTCCAACCTTGGCGATACTGTGATACTGTGATACAACTACACCCTCTGTCCACCTCCCCAGTGCAATGTGAAGGAAAACAAAGAGAAAAGGGAAAAAAGGACAACCCTTGAGCTGAGATAGGAGCATTTACAGAAAAGCACAAAGACATAAAAGCAATTAGGGAGAATAATAATAATACTAATGAAATATTACTTAAAGGCAGTGATACAAAATGCAGCATTGACTGCAATTACCCAGCCAGGCCCGTCTGCCCTATCCTGCCCCACTATGTTGCACCATGTCACAGCCACCTGCTCAAAGCCAGCCCTTCCCTTATATAGCAGGCATAACTTCAGTATGGTATTGAATACTCCACTGGTTGGTTTAGCTGGCTTTCTTGGCTGTGATGCCTCCTAGCTTCTTGCAAAAAACCCCAAACCAAAAACTTAATCCTATCCTAGCCAAACCCAGTACACTAAACCTTCATATTTCTTTCCTGGGTTTATTGGCACTTAACTGTGAAATTTATCTCTAGGCAGACAAGACATCTAAAAAGTAGCTGGTTTGTCTCCAGAAGGTAAATGGCTGTATCCTGTTTTAGATTTATTCTTTATGTTTTTATTTGACTTCAACCAAAATCAAACAATAAGTTGAAGTTCAGCTAAAACTACTTCCTCACTCTTTCACCAGTGAAATTGAGGTAGATTCTGAGAAAAACAATTATCAGTCTGAGACATAAATGTATTCTCTGTTTGCCAGATGTAGAATATCTCAAAAATAAGAAACCTTGTTATTACATTCTCAAATGTGTCACACTGTTGGCACAAAATTTGTGTGTGATACATGGTTATTCCTATATTTTTCCTCTACTATATTGATGCCTATCCAGATATTCTGCATCAGTAACTGTACATCTTCAGAAATACAGTATTTTAGTTTTGTCTCAGTTGGACTTTGCCTTTTTTCAAACCCTGCAGTAATTTTTCAAGACTACTTTGAAGTCTGAGCTTCTTTGCCAGACTGCATCTTCTTTCTGTTGGATGTGATCTGCAAATTTTAGAAGTTGCACTCTGTTTTCTATCATAACATTAATGAAAATCTACCTTTAGAGAGATGGTTTTGGAGTTTAAGATGTTTCACGTTTGTACACCAGATAACTGCTCTTCGAGAATTGTTTTCCAGACACTTTGAATGGCTACATAAACTAGACTTTATGAGATCACAGAATCATAGAAACATTCAGGTTGGAAACAAGCCTCAGAATCACCAGGTCCAATGGGTAATCCTACTGTACAAAGTTCACCCCTAAACAAAGTTCACATCCCCAAGCACCACATCCAAACCACCTTTAAACACATCTGGGGTTGGTGACTCAACCACGTCCCTGGGCAGAAAATACCAATACCTGACCACTCTTCCTGTGGAAATTTTTTTACTAATTTCCAGTCTAAACCTACCCAGTCATAGCTTGACACCATTTCCTCTTGTTCTATCACTAATTACCTGCAAGAAGAGACCAGAACCAGCCTCTCTACAACATCCTTTCAGGTAGTTGTAGAAAGCAATGAGGTCTCCCCTCAACCTCCTCTTTTTCAAACTAAACAGCCCCAGCTCCTTCAGTCACTCTTCATAAGACATATACTCCAGGTCCTTCACTAGTTTTGTTGCCCTTCTCTGCACTTTCTCCAGTTTCTCCAGTTTCTCAACATTTCTCTTGTATTGAGGTGCCCCAAACTGGACACAATACTCAAGGTGTGGCCTCACCGGAGCTGAATACAAGGCAACAATCACCTCCCTGCTCCTGCTGGACACAGCACTTCTGATGCCAGCCAGGATTCCACTGGCTTTCTTGGCCACCTGGGCAAACTGCTTGTCAATTAGAATCCCCAAGTCCCTTTCTGCCAGACAGCTCTCCAGCCACACTTCCCCAAGCCTGTAACATTGCTTGGGGTTATTGTGACCTAAGTGCAGGACCTGGCATTTGGATTGTTGAAGCTCATCCCATTAACTTTGGCTCATTGATCCAATCTATCCAAGTCCCCCTGTAGAGCCTCCTTACCCTCATGCAGATCAACGCTCCTGCCTAATGCGGTGTCATCTGTAAACTTATTGATGACACACTTTATGTCTTCATCAAGGTCATCAATACAGATGTCACACAGAAGTGGTCCCAACACTGAGCCCTGAGGACCACCACTTGTGACTGGCCACCAGATGGATATAACTCCATTGGCTACCACTCTTTGGGCCCTTTTGCCCAGCCAGTGCTTTATCCAGCAGCGTGCATGACCACCCAAGGCATGAACAGACAGTTTGCCCAGAAGAATTCTGTAGCAAACAGTGTCACAGGCTTTGTAAAAGTCTAGGTAGACAATATCCACAGCTTTTCCCTCATCCAATAGTCAGGTCATCCTGTCATAGAAGGAGATCAGGTTGGTCAGACAGGACCTGCCCTTCATAAACCCACGCTGAATGGGCCTGATCCTCTGGTTGTTCTCTATATGTTGTGTAATAGCACTTGAGATGACCTGCTCCATGACCTTCCATAGTACCAAGGTCAGAATGACAGGTCTGTAGTTTCCCAGATCCTCCTTTCTTCCTTTCTTGTAGGTGGGTGTTATATTTGGTACTCTCCTGTCCATTGGGACCTCCCCAGTTGTCCAGGACTTCAGGTAAATAATGGAAAGTGGCCTGGTGAGTACACATGCCAACTCCTTCAGCACCCTTGGGTGTAGCCCACCTGGCCCCATAGACTTGTGTGTGTCTAAGTGGTGTAGGAGATTGCTGACCACTTCGACAGTATTACTGGACAGGGCCCATCATTCTGCTACAGTTTTGATATGTCACTGTTATGAACAAAAGGGAATTAATAAAAAAAAAAAAGACAAAAAAAGTCATGGAGTTAATGAAAAATTAAATTATTTTTTAATATAGCTGTGCCACCAATGTTACTATATACAAAAGTTATGAAATGTATATATAAGTTCTTCTGTTCAGTTGAAGAATATCTTCAGAATATAGGAATGGTTACAAAGAGTTTGAGAAAACAGTATTTGGAAACGATAGAACCAAAAGCTGTATGTTACCCTTACTAACAAAAGGTAGGTGTTTCCCTGGGACTTAGGAATATTCCAATTTACTCACAATGCTGTTTGCTATTTGTGGGGATTCCTCTGGTGTCTTTTTTAATCAGAAAATTTTCCTGTAACTGTGTCTGCTTAATTCACATGTGTTGGGGGGAGGAAACCCAAGAAAGAGAGTGAGTGTTCTGCAGCTTACTCATTTAAACACTCACCTTAATTCATTAGTATATGTTACCAGAAAGCATATTCCAAAAGCCGAAAGGGGCACAAATTGATTGCTATCAGTTCTCTGTTTAAATGTGCCTAGGCTTGCCCCAACATGAGGATCTGCACCTGATGTGGCTTGTGGGGAAGGGCTCATGTGCTTTGTCTGATCACAGCCTTGGGGAGGGGAAGATGCCTTCCCCCTGCCCCGTTTCCCATGCTTCTCTGTTTTCCCTCTATCCTGGCTCTGTGGGGGCAGGTGGAGGGGTTTTGGATGTACTGTCACAGTCAGACTCCAACCCCTTGACAAAATTCACAGATAAATATATTCAATTCTCAGTCTTCTGTGACCTCATATATTCTCTCAAGATTTTAGAGATAGTGCAGTGATTATAAGCGACTTCCTTTAAGTTCTTTGGCATGCTCCAGTGAATTATTTCATCTGGGTCTGAGGAACAGAACACAAATGCCATAGCTAGACAACCTTTAATTTGATTTTGATGTGTGTGTTTTTTCTTCCCAAAATGCCAGCTTGAATCCTTATCTCCTTGCTAAGCTTCATGTATACCTAATCTAAGAATGCAATGCAACAGTCCCACAACTTTTCAAATTTGAACCAAGTCTGCTTTCTTGTGCATTAAGCACTTCTAAAGCTTCATGTTGTTTTTCCTATCTCTTACTAGTTAAAGCTGATTTTTTTTTTCTCCCTCCTGATTATGCCGATATGAATTGTTGGAATTGTTGGTAAGAAGCTGGGGGGGGGGGAAAGATATCTAAACTAATCACACATTTCTCACTTAATCTCACTTTGCTATCTGGGGTAGAAAGTAAAACAAAATTGTTGCTATGTCATGTTATTAAGGATACGTCCATCAGCATAAAAAGCTGGTTCTGCTTGCTAAGGAGTAGTACTTCAGAGTATAAAGGAAATGATGGAAAAAATGCTGTACTTCTCAATGCTTAAAGAAAGAAAAAAGTATTTAATCGAGAGTGAATTATCAAAATCAGTTCACTTTTCCTTAATATTTAATTATTTCTTGCTAGTAAATTAAAAAGTGTACAAAACTTTGAAGATTGATATCACTACAGATGTTCATAGTTCATGCTATCATTCAGATTTTTTTTTTTTGTCCATTATTTAGTTAAATATACACAAACCCTACTATTGCCAAATACTTCTCTTGTTATTTGTTTACAGGATAATTAACTGGAACACTGGAACATCATAATCCTGATCTTTAGAGGTCTGACTTGATTAAATGATATGTGTTCAGCAATTATTGCTGTGTAAATTTCTGCTTAATATTACAAAAACCAGGTTTGCTGTAGAATTTTCACCAGAATTTTTGCAATGTTTTGTATATATTTGGGGGATTCCTTGTGCGGTAATTTGGTGTATTTTTAAAAATATTCAGCATTAAATATAAGCAAGTTTAAATTGTGAAATAAATTCTGAGTAAAAAGAGAAAACGTAGTTTGCTTATTACATTTGAAAAATAATTTTGTTGTGTTCTTCTGAAATGGTCCAATCTTTTATAAAATCAGTAGGAAAATGTATTTGAGAGCAAATAATAATAATATAAAAAAGTCTGGAATTATTTAGGGCATTCTCTAAATCCCAGTTCAGAAATTGTATAAAGCTTCATCCGAAGCTCAAATACAAACAAGATGTTCATAGCATAACAAATGAAGTTTTCCTCTGAAGCACTTTGAATATGACTGTGGTTAATTCACAGTAACAATGTGCAATGCTTAATAAGGACATAATGTCAGTAAGTGTCTCTTACTTGGAGATTCTCAACTGAGATTGACTGAGTGAATCTGAGTGTGTAATTAAATGTACTCAGGCAAAGAAACAAGGAATTTCTCTATGTATGTACAGTGGTTGAAAGTCAGCAGGAGAACACCATTGATTAAGGTCATTCTTTAGTGCACAGAAATGCCAGCAATTCCAACTCTGATGAGTCCTCTTAAAAATGCAGGAACTTTCAATTTCTCCATAATTTTTAAGAGGAATATAGACCAGACAAAAGCAATGATAATGAACTGGGGAGGGGGGAGGAACCAAAGGAAACTGCCTCAGCCTGGGACACTGATCACGATTCTCTCTGTGCAGCCTTGAATCAATTTTCAAGCCACCTCACTGTCTTCTCACCAAGAAACCTCCAGCACCAGTTTCTTGCCTTTCTGTTCAATTTTCACTGGAAATTCCAAAGACATTGTTTCAGTAAAGTCTTATGATTAAACAGCAGTCCAGATAAATCTGTCCTACTGACATATTTGCAAAAATAAGTGCAGTATGGCTTCAGGAGAGGATCACAATCATGTGGCAATGGATTAATCAGTACAGTTATTTTACTTTTTATTGAGAAGAACAATGAGATATTTGAAAATACTGAAATACAAGGCCATGCTTTATCATATTTGTTCAATGTTTTGCTTGTGGGCATGATGAACCTTTGTACGTATTTCAGTCACATCCAAGTACAACCTCCTAGTAATTCCTAATATAAACCACTTGTAATCAGCAGCTTTTTCTTTTTTTTGCTCAGACCAGACTGTAGCATGGAGTGATGTGCCTCTCCTCACAGCAAGGATTATTAGCTCAGGAAGTACACTTCACTAGACACAGACATACTTCTGTTGTTGTTTCTTTTTAGAGCTAGTTTGTGTCTAGTAGGGCACAATGATTATAGTGTTGGATTTTTTTTTTTACATCTGCCTTTCAAAGGGCTATGAACTTTGGGTATTTAATGGAATAGCTATAGACTGTTGATTAAATATGGTCATCATTTTCAACAGAAGTGAGAAAATGTGAATGACACAACAAAAAGCATTCATATATTGCATACAATTTTTGATCATATTAAAAAAAAAGGGGGAATTAACAAAGCTTAGATGAGCATCAGGGAAATAGAGAAACTATATTGAATCTTATTAGCAGATGTTGAAAAATCTCACTGTTTTATACTACAATAAAGACAATTCAATGTACTATTGTAATCTCAAAATCAGTTTTGTACCAGTTATTTAAAAGTGATCATCGCAGAGAGATACAAAGACTTATAATAGCAATGATTATATAATTAAGGAATACAAATAGCAATTATTTATGCATTATTAAAACTTAGCATATTCAGATGAATAGAAATAGATCTTGAAAAGTGATGGGGAATTTCAAAGGATATTGCAAATTGAAAGAGTTGTGATTTCTTTTTTATAACAAAACGGGTTTTTTTCCACTTTCAGTTAAGATATTTTACTTTGGTTACAGAAATTTCCTCAAATAAAATGCTGAGATTTTAAATGAATAGAAATTACTCTGCCATAAAGATCTACAAGAAGGTAAACCAGAGTCTGTTTGTCGCAGACCAAGAAAATCAGGAAACTGGCATTTCAATGGAAGATAAAGCTGAAGCACTGCTTTAATCAATGGATTAAATAAAAAAACAACCCTGAAAATTCAGTGTCTCAGAAGAGGTGCAGTAGAAAAGACTGCTGAGACTGGTGTTTGTGCTTGCCTGCAGATACAAACAGCAGGACAGTTCTCTCTGCTGAGGTGATGAATAATTAAAGCATGCTTAGAATCTAGCATATAGTGGCAGGATGTAATCAGACTAGCTGTTGGAGACAACAAAAATGGCATCCTCTTTACTGTAACAGGTTGCCAAGGGAAGCGGTTGAGGCTCGATCCTTGAAGATGTTCAAGGTCAGGATCGACGGAAGTCCAATCAGAGTGATCTAGTTGGCGATGTCCCTGCTTACTTCAGGGGAATTGGACTAGATGACCTTTATATGTCCTGTCCAATGTACTATGAAACTTTTCTATGATTGTGTGAAGTTGGTGCACATGTTTAGTAAACTCCACCTGTAGGGAGTACCCCAAGGGACTGGAGACTACAAAAGGCACAGTTACCCTGGCTAGGCTGGCTCCACGCCACCTTGGAGCCTTGGAGTTGGACACCATGCTACATAATGATGGAGCCTGGGGTGGCGATCTCTCCTTCTCAATTTGCTATCTCTGTCTTCTCTTTGCCTTCCCTTTTCTCCTACAATCTTCTCTGATTACTTTTGACTATGAGTTATCAGAGTACACTGAAGAACACTTCCTTTACCGTGTTGTCATTGAATTTTGCATTCCCTGAATAAAGAGTTCAACTAAATAGAAGCCTGGTGCTGGATTCATCTTTGTCCATGGGGGAACTTGGATCATAGTGTGGCCCTATTTCTAAGCCTAAGGCTTAAGACTTGGCTTGTATGAGCCACTTTTGAAGACTGCAGTAACAGTGGCTTTCCTCCAATCCTCAGAAACCTTGCATTTTCTATATGACCTTTCAAAAATGATGGAGAGAGAAACAGTCATGTCCAACACTCATGGGTGCATCCCATTAGGCTCTATGGATTTGTAGGTACTCAACTTGTCTAGGTGATCTTCAACCCAGTCTTCATTGACTAAGAGTCTTCTTTCCTCCAGACTTTCTCTCTTACTTCCACAGACTGCAGGTAGGCCTTAGCAGTAAAGGCTGAAGATAACGGAAGGTGACTGAAAGTGACATTCAGTAACTTTGCCTTCTCTGTGTCCTCTGCCACCAGGTCACCCATTCATTCAGCAGTGGATGCACATTTTGTGAGGTGTTCCTTTCTGGTGAAGCCTTTCTTGACATTTTTTTATACCTTTGGCCTGACTTAATTATAGGAGGCCTGAGAGGGCCTTATAGAATCTTCTAAGAACATTCCTATATTCTTCCCAAGTGGCCAATCCCTTTTTCCACATACTGTGAACTTCTTTCTTCCACTTGAGTTTTTCCAGAAGTCTTTTTCCAGAGCTTTCTTTTGAAGGAGGTGATGCTTGAATAGTAACCTTCTGTAGAGACCTAACCCATGTGATTTCAGTTCTTGCATTAGCTTCTAAAACTCTACAAGTTCTGTTTCACTTTTGTGGTGGTTTGGCCCTGGCTAGGAGCCAAATGCCCACCAAAGTCACTCTATTGCTCCCCTTATTAAATAGACAAAGGGAAGGGGAAAATACAACAAAAGCCAGTAATACGATAGAAACTATTTAATAATGATGATAAACATTACCTAGTCTAATTTCCTGGCATAAATAGGGGAAATACTGCAGTGGATCAGGTTACTCAAACCCTTCTGCAGTCTCACGTTGAACACATTTAATGGTGAGACATTCACAACTTCTCTGGGCAACCTGGTCCAGTGTCTCAGCACCCTCATAAAAAAAAAAAAAAAGAAGCCTCTTCCTTATGTCCAATCTAAATCTATATATTTTTTTTTTTCAATTTAGAACCATTATTCCTTGTCCTGTTAAAGGTCTGTCTCCGGTGTGTCCATATTTCTCTTGTATAGGGGAGCACAGAACTGAACACAGCACTCCAGATATGGCCTCACCAGTGTTGAGCTGAAATGATCACCTGAAGGTCAACCAGCTGACCATGTCCTTCTTAAAGCAGTCCAAGAGACTGCTGTATGTCTTTGAGGCAAGGGCACATTGATGGCTAAAAGTGATTTATCTCTTTCTGCAAACAACATTCCAGCAGCCTATGCTTTTGCTGTTCCTCCCAGGTGCAGGATTTCACATTGTTGAACTTGCTGATATTCCTGTCAACCCCATCTCTCCAGCCTGCCAAAGCAATACCACAATCTGATTAATGTAGGTCAGATTGTTCCATACTAGGTCAGACTGTATAGGCAAGCTGAATCTAGGGGTTGTGTCCTGAAGGGTAAAACCCCAAAACATGCCCCAGCCCAGGCAATGGGTAAGCACCTGCGAATGTGCTAACCTGCTAACAATTACCCTCTTCTATTTTTCAATGGTACTAGTCCTCATGCAAGGTAGGGACTTATTTGCTTTAGGCATCCCCTCAGATGGTACCTTTCCTGTCTTCTCATTCACATTGCCTTCAACTTGCAGTGCTTCGTACTTATGCAAGAACAACAGGGAAGGCGAAGAGGGCTGTGACGGATTCTCACTTTTTATCCTCCAATCTACTTCTATCCCTTGTTTTGTCACCTTTTCTTCTTCCCCTAAACATTCCATATATGTTTTTCACATGCCATCCCTTAAAACAATCCATCATATGTTTTATATTATCTCACAAGTTCTTTGAAATAGCTCATAAGCTATTTGTTCCTGCTTGTCAGATCCATGACAATCTGGTCTGCTCACTTCTTACCAGTTACAAATGAGTTCCTTCAGTGGCTCATCAGTCAACAGCTTGAGGCACATGGTCCTTGTTATTGTCTCTATCACACTCTGTTCATTAGACTGCGTATTTTATTTGTTGGCTTTGCTACCTTCTAATTATTCATTATATTTAATAATTTTTAATTAGATTTCCTTCCAAACCAGACATGCTTTACCTTCCAGGCATGTACATATTCCTTACATTCCACATATTCCTATGTAGAATCAGCACAAGGGAAATAAAGCACCTTAAGTTAGGTGCTGAAGTTCTCAATATAGTAGGTAGTAAAGTCTGAAGAACAGACAGCATATTGGGCAACTTTGATTTGTGTAAATACTGAAAACAGTTTTTAGATTAATTTCACATTTCATACTCTCCCCTCTTTTTTGAGGGAAGATGAACTTTCAGCTTTGGTGGTAGATTTGGTTTGTTTGTTATGATTTTTTTTTTTTCCCTAGAAAATCGATCCCTATAAATAACTTTCCAAAAGTACCAAAAGACATCAGTCAGACATTCCCCACTCTCTTTCTGTCATCTAGGAGAAAGGATTAAAAATACTGCCTCTTTGAATGGCATTTGTCTCTTCTTTCTTGTATTGCCATGTTCAAAAATACAAATTTATTTTCATGCTTTATCCTCCTGTGACATCTCAATATACTATGTAATAGAAAGTGATCAGGACTGACAGGATGCTCTCTTTTCATATAAAGTCATATTTGTATTGATCACTTGTTAACAGGAATCTGTCTCGACTGATATAATTGCTGGTTTGTAACTTATCAATAATAGAAAAAAATGAAATGAAAGAATATAAAGGAATTACAGAAAGTTGTAGAAAGATCATTATAACACTATTTAGTTGAACTATAAATGAATTTAGTTGAACTATAAAAGAATTACAGATGAGTTCTGAGCCAATTGACACTTTCAGTGATAAAACTGATGACTACAAATAGCGAAGAGGTCTCCTGCTTCTTAAATGTCATGATCAGGATTTCTGAACTGATGACAACCTCTATGTCAGAATAAAGCTTACAGTTCAATGATAACCCGTGACAGGTGACAGATCTTTCTTGTGCTCATTGCTTCTTAACTTCTATTCATACTGGGGTTTAGAGTTTTTTTGTCTCCTTTGTTTTTTTTGTTTTACTATGAATGACATCCAATTTTGCTTTAGACATCAAGTAAGTTAATACACAATGTGTTAAAGCTTATAAACTCTACATATTTCTACTTCTACCATCTGTAGTATAAACATAAGTCTCAGGACAATAATTTCTGAGTCAGGTGGAAGAAATTGTTTATTTAAAAATATAAAACTGTGATATAATCTGAGTTCAAATATCACATAAATATATCTGACATTCCCCTTTTTGATTTATGACAGTGAAAACTCTATGATGAAAGTAAAGTACAAAAAAGTGTTTTCAACATGTTTCTCTTGCAAATGTAAACAAAAATAAGGAAAGTGTCAAAAACTGGCAGACAAAAAGAAAAAAAAAGAAGTAACAGCACTTAGGGAAAATAATTTTTCGCTTATATAAATTTTTTAGAGAAAAAATACTTGTTATAACTTATTATTTTCTATGATTTGTGAAAGGTGGTAATATGATGTCTGTTAAAGCATGTCATTCTACCAGTAGTGACTTGCATAATTTCCATTAGTGCTAACAGTAGTTATGCACATACGTCTCTTCCGATGTGGAGAAGAGATCTCTAGTTTTTGAAAACACATATTACTTAGCCACTAGACTACAGCAAGACTTCAAGAGTCATAACAGCCCATTGAGTAAATTCTTATGTAAATATTTGTGACAGTTTAGGCTGTGCCTTTAAGAAAAGACAGCTGTAGAATTCTCTAGCTGAATGTTTAGGTGTAAAAAGGAAAAGAAAGATTAATTCTAAATGAAATTCATTGATCAGATGTGAGATGTACCATAGCAAATATCACTAGCATCCTTTCACTCACTTCAACTCCAGCTTCAGTCTGTCTGACTTTTTGCTTCTTGGCCATAGAGCATGCAACTGATCCTGGAATGCAACTGATAAGATAAGAATAACTAACTTTCTTAACAACTGCTTTGAGCTAACGAATTTCCTTTAATATCCTTTTCTCTCTCTTTTTCCTTTTTCACCTAATTAACTACTAGGGGAAAGGGGAAGAGGGGGAGAGAAGTTTGGGGGGAACCGAGGGGGGATTCTCCTTGGAAGGATTTATGTTTGTGTTATTTCCTGTAAATTCTTGTACGATATTGTAAATACTGTATATTTTGTATATATTCATTGCATTCCATTGTAGAGTGTAGTATTGCTTGTAAAATACAGCTTTCCATTCACTTCTCCAGATGAGTTTAGCTGTGCTTTATGTGAGTGTGGGTGGATTAAACCATCACACCACTACAGTATTTCATGGCAGCAAATGTTTAACTTATCAAGCAAACCCCTTCTTCTTATTTAATAGTTTTGTTTCTTCTGAACCATTGTAATCATTATTAATCTGTTTCAGGTACATGATTACATAGTTGTCAAGCTAAAACGTTGAATGTCATTTTTTCTGAAGTTAAAGTAATGTACAGACTGCTGGCAATCTTATCATCTCTCTGCTCAGTAAGCCAAAGCAAAAAGAACCTTTTAATGATTTACACCTGATAAAACTCATCATCTAACATACAAGTGAACAGCTAAGCATCTAAGTACTTCTTAAAGGTTTTTCCCTTGTGTCTTGGTCCGGAGAGGGAAAGAGACTCAGTTCTTTTTAATATTCCCATATTGTGAAATTAGAGGCACAAACGAGGCCAAAATATCAACAGCTAGACTATTTATTACATAAATAAAGTGGATGAATCAGAAGGGGAGAGAGAGAGAAGAGAGAGAGAGGAGAGAGAGAAGAGGAATTATATTACCACACCCCTCATCCCTCCAAGACAGTTTGAGTCTGTGGAGGAAAGGTGCTGCAGGAGATATTGGGTCTTTAAAGAAAGGGTGCTGAGGCTTTGGCTGGAGAAGAGATGTGGTCCTCTAAGCAGCTTCTTCAGGTCCATGAGTTGCAGCATACGGAATTTATGACACAGAGAGAGGGTTCAGTCTGCTTCTTCCAGGCTCCATGTTCTCTTTTCTTTGAAGCAGCATTGTCCCGGGCTTTTCCATCTCTCATGCTTTCTTTCTCAGCAGCATTGCCCTTCTCCTGTGTTTTCCTTCATCGCCGTTTTTCTTCTGTCAAGACAGTAGCTGCTCAAGTCTTTTATATAGTTTTTTAGTCCTTAGCTATGTGTCCAAATATTGTCCCTCAGGAATTCAAGGGCCAGGAAATTATCCTTAGGTAAGTATCCAGGTATCGTTCCCCAGGAAATCTTTCTGTGTATTCCTGTGTGTTTGGGCAGGGGTCTGGATGGGGGGGAGAGGGGGAGGGGGGACCCCTCCGCCTCCTCCTTCTCCCTCTACCTGCCCACACACTCATTACATATCAGAAAACAAGTGGTGAATCCCTTGTCTCACCATCCTTCCTTTCCAGGATACTTGATGTGTGGAGATTATCTTGTTTTATGCATATTCCCAAAGGTGGCCTCAGTCCATTGTTGTCAGGCCAGCTGTGGTCCAGTGAGCAATGTTATCTTTGCGCCTTCCAAGAGTCCTTCCAGTGGCTCTGCCCAACACACATCAGCTATTCTCTGGGCAAGCAGCAAGTGATTTTATCTTTGTTGAGTCACACCAGAATAGACAATCTTTTAGTCTCTCACACCTTGGTGTGTGATTTTACTTCTCAATGGGGTAAAAACAAAAGAGAAAGAAGATAAAGAAAATTACATTGCTGGCTATGATTTTGTGCTTAGGTGGGGTTTCTGGTTTTGTTTGTTTTACCCAATTTATGGGTAAAATACATTTTTTTATTTCAAGTTACATCTTCCTAGAGCTGTTAGAAAGCTTAAAGAACATAGTATTGTAGCAGTTTGGCATGGTTGTCTCCTGTTACTGCCACATAAGATACACCTCCGGTGTTCTGAGTGTCCAACCCAGTAAAGTGGACACAGGAAACAACGTATTTCACACCCATAAATCCTGCACCCTATAAATCCATCTGCAAAGTCATTCTCTTCCTCTTTCTTCCCTCTCTGCTCCCATGGGAGATGCTCCCTATCAGGTAATGGTGGGGGAGTATCCCAAGGCCTCTTAGGCCTGGCTAGGCCTGATACTAGAAGAAGGCAGAGGGACAGTCTCAGATCTGGCCAGCCTGAGGCTAGCCTAGCAGTGGAGGAGAAAGAAAGAGCCCTAGGGGGGTTGGGTACACTCTCAGGTGGGGAGAAAGGAAGTGTTGGGGGGCCTCTGGGTGTGGTGGAAGGGACTGTATGTTTGGGATATCTTTGCCACTATGCTTTGTAGTTTTCTGTAAAACATCAATAGCTTTTCCATTTAAACTTTCCACCACTCTCCAATCCATTTGTGTGAGCATCATTGTTTTGTCCCTTTCAGGGGCAAGAGAGGATCTGTCTGGCCTCAAACCCTTACAGAATATTATCAGGATTCAGTTCTTCCTTCAAAATTCCATCTGTATTTGGTTTACATGTCAAAGTTTGGGTAGAGGAGGGGGTACACAGGTGACTTCTGTGAGAAGTTGCTAGAACCTTCCTCTATGTCTGATATAGCCAGTGCCAGTGTGAGAGACTAAAAGCTTGTCTCTCCTGATGTGACTCAACAGAGATAAAATCAATGACTGAGGCCACCTTTGGGAATATGCATAAAACAAGGTGATATCCACCCATCAAGGACCCTGGAAAGGGAAGATGGTGAGACAATGGATTCACCACCTGGACCCTGATTTCCTGAGGAACAATATTTGGACACATATTGGACACATAGCTAAGGACTAAAAAACTGTATAAAAGACTTGAGCAACTACTGGCTCAGCAGAATTAAAACATGGAACCAAAAACACAGATGAAGAAAAACACAGGAGAAGGATAATGCTGCTGAGAAGGAAAATGGAGAGAATACCAGGAGAGGGAAAATGACAGAGACATCATCATGGAGCCTGGAAGAAGCAGAACTCTCTCTGTGTCCTAAGTTCCAACTGCTGCAACTCATGGAGCTAAAGATGCCGTCCAGAGGACCACCTCTCTTCTACAGCCAAAGCCTCAGCATCCTTTCTCTACAGACCCAACATCTCCTGCAGCACTTTTCCTCCACAGACTCAAACTGTCTTGGGGGGGTGAGGGGTGTGGTAATATAATTCCTTTCCTCTTCTCTCTCTTCTCTCTCTCCCTCTCTATTTTCCCTTTCTCCCCTTCTGATCCATCCACTTGATTTATGTAATAAATAGTCTAGCTGTTGAAATTTTGGCCTCATTTATACCTCTAATTTCACAACACAGGAATATTCAAAAGAATTGAGTCTCTTTCCCTCTCTGGACTGAGACAGCCAGTCAGCTCCAAGATGGACCCACTGGTGGATGAGACCCTGACAATCAGTAATGCTGTCAGGAAGGGGAAAAAATGAGATGCAACAGCATTCAAGAAAGAATCATAGAATTGTTAGGGTTGGAAGTGACCTCAAGAATCATCAAGTTCCAACCCTCTTTTCATGGGCAAGGACACCTCACACTGCATCAGACTGCCCAGAGCCACATCCAGCCTGGCCTTAAAAACCTCCAGGGATGAGGCTTCTACCACCTCCCTGAGCAACCTGTGCCAATGTCTCACCACCCTCACAGAGAAGAACTTCTTCCTAACATCCAATCCGAATCTATCATTTCTAGTTTTGTTTTTCCATTGCCCCTAGTCCTATCACTACCTGACACCCTAAAAAGTTGCTCACAAGCTTTCTTGTGGTCCCCCTTCAGATACTGGAAGGCCACAATTAGGTCTCCTCAGAGCCTTCTCTTCTCCAGACCGAATAGCCCCAACTCCCTCTGTCTGTCCTCATAGGAGAGGTGCTCCAGCCCTCTGATCATCCTTGTGGCCCCTCTCTGGACACATTCCGGCACCTCCAGATCCTTCCTCTAATAGGGGCTCCAGATTTGGTTGCAGTACTCTAGGTGGTGTCTCACCAGAGTGGAGCAGATGGGGAGAATCACCTCCCTTGACCTGCTGGCTGTGCTATTCTTGATACAGCACAGGATGTGATTGGCTTTCTGGGCTGCAAGTGCACATTGGTGGCTCATGTTGAGCTTCTCATCCACCAGCACCCCCAGGTTCCTTTCTTCAGGGCTGCTCTCAAGCCAGTCACTGTCCAGCCTATATCGGTGCTTAGGATTGCCCTGACCCAGATGCAGGACCTTGCACTTGGTCTTGTTGAACCTCATAAGGTTGTCATGGGCCCACCTCTCCAGCCTGTCAAGGTCCCTCTGGATGGCCTCCCTTCTCTCCAGCGTGTCTGCTGCACCACACAACTTGGTCTCATCAGAAAACTTTCTGAGGTTGCACTCAATGCCACTGTCCATGTTACCAACAAAGGTGTTAAATAAGACTGGTCCCAGTACTGAGAAGTGAGAATATGTAAAGGAAACAAGTATGCAGTCTGTGCAGAGGTAATACTGTTTTGGTGGGAACCTAGCACCCTGCCAAGGTCAACTCATCACATTATCTCTTCACAGAATTACAGAAATTCCTGCTACTGGCATTACTTTTATGACTGCAGTTACATAAACCTGCAAACTCAAAGCCAACTACCTTTATAAAATGTATCTTTTCTATACAAACATCTTTTCCTCAAATAAGAATTTTCATTTCTCAGTATTTTTTATCTCAGCAAGTTCCTGATGCATGATAAGAGACTTTAAAAGCTTCTTCTGTAATGTCCTCCATGAAATAAGTGCATGAATACAACATTAAGCAAAATCTTGGATTAATCTTTTTGCTTGGTATAAACTGACAGAATATAAATGCTGAGCACTGATTTGGAAGTACATCATCTGATAATATTTTGATCTAAATTTCTATATCTATTCCTTTATTACAAAAACATCCTGTCTGGAGCAGACACAGTAGGAATCTGCAATTCTTTATAGAATCATAGGATAACTTGTTTTGGAAGGGACCTTTAAAGGTCATCCAGTTTAACCCCTCCCTCCAGTGAGCACAGACATCTTTAACCCGGTCAGGTTTCCCAGAGATCTGTCCATCCTAACCTTGAATATTTCCAGGGATGAAGCATCTACCACCTCTCTGGGCAACAAGTTCCAGTGTTTCACCACTCTTATAATAAAAAATATCTTCCTTATATCTAGTCTAAATCCATCTTTTTTTTTTTTTTTTGGGGGGGGGGGGCAGTTAAAACCATTACCTTTTGTCCTTTTGCGACTAAAAAGTCTTTCTTAAAGGCTCCCTTTAATTACTGAAAGGCCACTCTAAGTTCCTCTCAGAGCTTTCTCTTCTCCACACTGAACAACCCTGACTCTCTCATGTTATCTTCACAGAAGTGTTCCAGACCTATGATCAATTTTTGTGGCCCTTCCCCACACCTTACCTGCTCCAACAGTTCCACATCTTTCCTGTGCCAAGGACTCCAGAGAGGAACAGTAACCCCAGTGGGATCTCATCAGAGCAGAGTACAGAGGAAGAATCTCCTTCTACCTGCTGGCTACATTTCTTTTGATGTGTTTGGCTTTCTGGACTGTAAGCACATGGTATCAGCTCATGTCCAGCTTTTCATCTACTAGTAGCCCCAAATCCTTCTCTGCAGGGTTGCTCTCAATTGTTTCATCTCTCAGACTGTATTGATATCAGGGGCTGTCCAGTATCAACGAGTGATATTCATGAGTGTTACTTTTTATGATCTCTTCCAGTTGGGAATGGAAAACACTTACAAACAGCAGCAGAGATTCTGGATTAGACATGTTTTGGGGGTTGACGCTTCAGGACATCCATCTGAAGACAGACTGTAATAATTGACATTTTAGAGGCTCCCACATCTCCTCTCTCTCCTCCACAGGCCACAGAATATCCATCTTATACTGAAGGAAATAAGGGTACATTTTAGTGATGGGATAGATAGTATTGTCACAGCACCTGCATCCAGAATTAACAGCCATTTCTGGAAGGCAGATAACAAGACTGAAGATACACAATCAACAAAACTTTAGACCAAATGCAAAGAAATGGTTCCTTTGAATGATAATAAAATAATATTTAGATGTGTGTTGGAACAATGTAGGATATCAGTGTAGGAAGCAGTGGCTACTAGTGCAAACAGTAATTTTTGTGGTAACATTAAGGGTGCTTTAAAGACCACTCCATAGCATATCTCCACTATGCAATTAATTAACATAACATCGTTAGATCTTTGCCACAGCTATAACAGCAATTGTTTATTAGACAATGTAGCTTTGTGTTCTTTGGGTTTTATCTTGTTCCTGTGCTTTCAGGCCTTCTACTGTCTTGCACTCCTGAGAAAACAAGTTACAACCTTGTGACTGTTCACTTACGCATTCTTATTCTAAAGTCAATGATAGTTCAATATATAAAATAAAAGATATTTGAAAGTGAAGAGATAAAGTGAGGGAATGTAAAATATTCCAGCTTGTTACTATCTAATTACAGCATGTTACATTCTTTTTTTGGTTTTGTTTGTTTGTTTGTTTGTTGGACATTTGGGTTGTATTTGCACTTTTTCTAATGGTCTAAAGATTTGACATAAAGTGTTCTTCTTTAAATGATACCAATACTGACTTACATAACAGCAATATAAATTAATTATGAGATTCAGAGGAATTATTTGCAAGCAACTACAATTAATATGAGAGCATTTAACAGGTAATTCATCTATTGTAAATCAATGTGACCTAATACTTAACACCTCCTAATTTTTGCATATATTTGCCCCTTAGGAAAGATCTGGGAGTAAAACATTGAATATAATTTTTATGGATCTGCTATGCCTGACACAAACATGATTTTCATCAAATAAAACAAAGTTTCATTGAATTACTTTACTGAAGGTATTTAACAATGACAGACCTTAAAATTATTCACTCCAAACAATCCTCAATTCTATTTTTGTGAAATAATGTGGGAGTTTGGCCCTGTCTGGGGGCCAAATGCCCATCAAAGCCACTCTATCAGTCCCCTTCTTAGGTGGGCAGGGGAGAGGGGAGAGTATAGCAAAAGGCCTGTAGTAAGATAGAAGCAATTTTAATAATGCAAAGCAAAAGTAAACAGAAATGTTATTCTCTACTTCCCATCAGCAGATGTTTGGTTTGATCACTCCTAGGAAACAGGGCAGGGCTCTAACATGTATAGTGGTTGCTTGAGAGGACAGAAGCCATGGGTAACTATCCCCACACTTCTTTTTTTCCCTTAGTTTATATATCTGAGCTGACATCATATGGTACGAAATACCCTTTTGGTCTGTTTGGGTCACCTGGCCTAGCTGTGTCTATTCACAAGTTCTTGCAAACCCTACAGTCTACTCTCGGAGTGGGGAAATGTTGGAAAAGCACAGCCTTGGTGCTTAGTTCAGCAACAGCCAAAACGCTGGTGTGTTGTGAACACCCACCTACAGCAGTGCAAAACACAACACTAGAAAGATGCTCTTGGGAGAATTCACTTCATCTCAGCCAAACCCAATAGAGAGAGTCTTCACACATTATAAAATCTCTCTTCAGTGTCTGTAAACAAAGTATCTGCATATCTTCAGTGGCTGGTCCACCTCCTTTACAAACTGTCTCGTGTATCAGAACATTTTTTTTTCTATTATTTTTATGTATTTATTTATTTTTCTTTTTTACTAGCATTTTAAGAAATAAATCTGTATTTCCTCAAATCATATAACGGGGCTTTAAAACATCCCTTCCCTTTGTAGTTCTTTCATTTCTACAGAACAAAACTGCACTCAGTTCTTTTCAATGTTGCAATATATTTTACATTCTTTAAATCAAGCACTTAAAAATAAATTTTCAGCCTTTGTTAACAAGATCAATTATCTATTGGAAGATATTTTACTGTGGGTTTGTGTAACATGCTTCTTAGATAGGACCAACTTATTCACATAGAGTTCTAAAATGTGTTCTTTTTAAAGCAAAGCTAATGAGATGTATTATTTATAATGGCTCCAGTATTCTGTAAGCATGAATAAAAATAATTACTGTACTTCATCCTTTTCACTCATAGCTACATAACTACTGTGATACCAAGAGCATTCTAACTATGTTTCTAGGCTCAAAAATTGAATAGAAATAGGTTTGACAAGGAGCTTCCTGTGTACTGTGAAGACATCATTTTCTTAAGACTTGCCTGCTTTGTTATTGTGGAACACAGTGCATAATTCAGACTTCACAAGGTTATTTTCAGTATAAATGGTTAATGCTGTAATGTTGAGTGAAAACAAGTTTACTGCTCTAAATCCTTTTGGTTCAGTCAAATCAAGGAAGAAATCACTGAAAAAATAAATGTTTCCACATATTACTGTGTCCAGTTGGAATAATAAAGCCTATTTCTGTGTTTATTTAGATGTTTAGAAAAGAAACAACTTCTGTTTGTGTGTGTAGAGACAACAGTGTCCTAAGCAAGAAGTACCATGATTAATTTATCATCATAGTAAAAATTTAAATGATACTTCATTGTTTCTGTCTTTCTTTCACATTTTGTTTGCAATCAGGGTTCATCGCTCTTGACAAGGAAGGGAAATGGAACATCAATTATTTTGAATTGCATTAAAAATATTTATTTGTCAGAAATAAAAGGGTTATTGTTGAAATACATGACGTCACATTATTTCTACAGTTCTACACATTTACATGCTTTAAATAAACTAGAAAAGGCACTTTCTCTGAAACCAACCAATATATTTCTCCACTGTATCAAGGTTTTTTACATTTGAATCTATCATAAATGCTCAAAGTAAGACACTTGCTTTATTATGGGTATGAACTCTATCAGAGCAGTTACTGGTGAACTGTGTCTGCCTTTTTCAGTCATTTTACCTATGTGGACATTCCCTGCTGCAAAACAGACCTCCACATGGATTCATCTTGCACACTTCAAGCACACATTGAAGAACACCTCTCATTGCTCCTACTATTTGTAGAAACAAATACTAATTGAGACAGATGCAGATTACCTAAGGGACGTGACCATGTGAAGAAGCCTAGGATGCCTAGTCTCTTAAATGAAGCGTCACAAGTAAAAGTTTGGAATTACACTGTATGACTCTGAGTCATATCTTACAGTAACACCTGGACTTGATAAATTTCACTAACATCAGAGATGCTGTGTAGGCACACAGAGTATTTTTTTTTTTCAGGTAAAAAACAAGGCCAGAATACATGTCCTAAATTATTCCTATTTTCATGTAGACAAATGCCTTTAATACTGCAAAGAATTGAATAAACCATGGGTGGGAAGATGAAGCTAAGGGTACATCAGAAAGTACTAAGTGTGTCAGACTGCAATCGCATAAGAACAGAAATTGCTTTCAAAGGGAGGTGCCAGAATAGTAAAGGTAGGTAACAAATAACAATTGCAAGTCATTTGGTATGATGGAGACAGTAAATTAAATCAATGAGAGAGTATTTGCAAAATCAGGACTTTGCAGAAAGTCTGTTGAATGTGAACTTATATCCTTATAACAGTGGAAAGCAGAATGCTAGTGAGACTGGGGAAAAAGAATAAAATTGTTTTTCAGTGAACTGCAGCTCCTCAGTATGCGTCATTACACAAATTCCAAACATCATAAATAAGGTGGCACTGACAAGAGCTTTTAAACAGTTAAGCACTAAAAAGTGTTGTATAGATTAGAAGTAGTCCTCATGAAACAAAACGTTGCATTTTCAGTTTCATTCATCTAATCTAGTTTAAAGAATTTGTAATGTTATGTTGGTGACTTTCTTTTTTTAAGAGAAAATTTTAATGAGGTAAGCAAATGGTGTGGGTTGCACAACACAACTGAAGTATTAAAAAAACCCAAAACCTGAATGTATTCTGTGATTCTTAAAGTCCAGAAAAAGCTGAAGACTTAATGGCTCAGGCAACATCTGTTGACACGAATATTTCAATAGTAATCACTAGGGAAGGCATCAATAACCTCTCTTAAGAACATGAAACCCTTCCAGTACAGTGAAAGTTTATTCTGGTAGTTTTTATTAAGTATTTCTAACAATCTAAAATATGGTTTCTTCCCATGCTGAAAGTTCAAACCTGTCCCTAATACAAGAGTGTGATTGCTAGCATTTCACAAGGACTTTTTGGAATAGAAAGTCTATTAATTTTTCAAAATATTTGGCACATCATACTAAGATGTAGAGCAGCACTGTGCTTTATTAGTCAAGTTAAAATTATAAGAAACTTCTTGTGCAGTAAATTACAAGCAAGGACAGATTTTAAACAGTTGTCCTTGACTGCCTTATATCTACTGGGCAAAAAAAACGCTTAGTGATTTATGATAAGAGAAATAATGACTTTATTAAAGACTCATTCAAGCTTATTTTTCAAAATATATAGTACATGTGACCATTTATTATCTCATAGGAGGATGCAGAGCAGTGCTTATGGATCAGAAAGCTAATCACGTTACTGAACTTCAGTGTATTACATTTGGAAAGTTCCTGTAACAGAGAACAGTAAACATGGAAGATGATCCTTTGTTTTTAAGGGAAAAAAAAAGTAAATTCAGAGTCCCAGTTACTTCAGATTCATAATGCAGTCAGAATATCCTTGTGTCTTGCACCTACTGCAACTTTCATTTATAAGGACTTGTAAAACTGGCAGATGGGGTCAGGGAGCAGTATAATCACCCCAAAATCCATGAGGAAGTAATTAGGGACTTTCTCAGCCACTTGGATACTCACAAGTCCATGGGACCAGATAGGATCCATCCTAGGGTGCTGAGAGAGATGGCAGATGAGCTGGCCAAGCTGCTCTCCATCACTTACCACCAGTCCTGGCTCACTGGAGAGTTCCCAGACGACTGGAAACTAGCCAATGTGATGCCCATCCAGAAGAAAGGCTGGATGGAGCAACCTGCAAACTATAGGCCTGTCACCCTGACTTAAGTGCCAGGAAAGATTATGGAGCTGATCATCTTGGGGGCAATCACAGTGCACCTGAAGGATGGCCAAGGGATCAGGCCCAGCCAACATGGATTTAAGAAGGGCAGGTCCTGCCTGACCAACCTGATCTCCTTCTGTGATTAGGTGACCCGCCTGGTGGATGTGGGGAAGGCTGTGGATGTAGTCTACCTGGACTTCCGCAAGGCCTTTGACACCATCCCCCACAGCAAACTCCCGGCCAGCACTCTGTGCTGGGTTAGGAACTGGATGGAGGGCCAAGCCCAGAGAGTGATGGTGAATGGTGCCACATCTAGCTTGTGGCCAGTCACTAGTGGTGTCCCCCAGGGATCAGTACTGGGCCCCATCTTGTTCATCATCTTTATTGATGATCTAGATGAGGGGATTGAGTCCATTGTCAGTAGGTTTGCAGATGATACCAAGCTGGGAGCAGGTGTTGAACTGTTAGAGTGTACGAGGACTCTCCAGAGGGACCTTGGCAGGCTGGACACATGGGCAGAGCCTGACATGATGGTATTCCACAAGTCCAAGTGCCGGGTTCTGCATTTTGGCCACAACAACCCCATGCAGTGGTACAGGATGGGGTCAGAGTGGCTGGAGAGCAGCCAAGCAGAAAGAGACCAGGGAGTAGTGGTTGACAGCCAGCTGAACATGAGCCAGCAGTGTGCCTAGGTGGCCAAGAAGGCCATTGGCATCCTGGCCTGCATCAAAAATACTGTGGCCAGCAGGAGCAGGGAAGTCATTCTTTCCCTGTACTCTGCACTGGTTAGGCCACACCTTGAATCCTGTGTCCAGTTCACAGTCCCCCAGTTTAAGAAGGATATTGGGACACTTGAATGTGCCCAGAGAAGGGCAACGAGGCTGGTGAGGGATTTGGAGCACAAGCCCCATGAGGAGAGGCTGAGGGAGCTGGGGTTGTTTAGCCTGAAGAAGAGGAGGCTCAGGGGAGACCTTATTGCTCTCTACAACTACCTGAAGGATGATTGTAGCCAGGTGGGGGTTGGTCTCTTCTCCTAGGCAACCAGCACCAGAACAAGAGGACACAGTCTCAGGCTGCACCAGGGGAAGTTCAGGCTCAAGGTGAGGAGAAAATTCTTCACAGAAAGAATAATTGGTCATTGGAATGGGCTGCCCAGGGATGTGGTGGTGTCATCATCCCTAGAGGTGTTCAAAACACAATTGGATGTGGCACTTGAAGCCATTCTTTAGTTAGTCATAAGATGTTGAGTGATAGGTTGGACTTGATGACCTCTGAGGTCTTTTCCAACCTTATTGATTCTATGATTTTATTAGAGAGTTGTCTGAAAAAGAACTGCATTTCATCATGGAGCTGCCATAAAACAGACACATTATCCTTTACAAAAGTTAAACAAAATAGCTGTGCTAAATGTAGGTGAAATACCCTTCTTAAATCAGTGATTTAAAATTAACACTGAGGGGAGAAGAAAATACCCTTCATTTGCATCTGCTGAAGATTCAAAATTTAACTAACTGGGCTACTCAATAGTTGTCACAGTAAAATGAAAACATAGATTCCACATACTTTAAAGCATTAAAATACAGTTTAAATAATGATTTATCTCTTTCTTCTACTGAAAACATTTCTATAAAATCTCTGTTTTACCAAAGAAAAATTAAGAAAAACCACAAACAAAAAACTCAAACAAAACAAAACAAATAATAACAATAGAAAACCAGAACACACACCCCACCCCCCAAACTGAAATAAGAAATACATAAAGATAAATATGCTTCTCTTAATTTATAAAAATCCCATTGTAATAGCACACCTCCCAAGCTTTAATGTCTTCCTACTCATCTAGGAGCTATGCTATCAAAAACTGAAAGAACTGTTTCTGGGGAAACCTAAGCACTTAAACACCTACCTATTTCCAGCATGTCTACATATGTCACAAATATTCCTCTTTCCTCTTGTTTTGATTTTTACAACTTTAACACTCTTGACCAAACAACCTTCAGCTTCAAGGCATTAGCAGAGCAGAGTAGCCATAGGGCCTCTTCTCTTGCCAACTGGTGATTGTTCCACCTGTGACTCCTGAAGTTTGTCACAGTTGAGCTGGATCTTGTATGATAGAAAGTAATTGTCAGGGAGCATGTGACAGTCTTAGTGTGTGTGTTCTTCTGTATAGTGAATTAGGAAGGATTGTAACTCTTTTTTCCATCCTGGAGACAGGAGTGTCTACAGTTGCTATCTTACCAAGAAGTAAATAATTAAAATAAAATTTCCTTTCTATTAGAAGCTAGTAATTTTATTTCATCTTTAAGTAGGCCTTCGGTATCTTTTTTAATGTGATTAAGCTGCTTGGAAGAGCTGACTCAGGGCTCTGCAACCAAGCAGGCAAAACTCAATTTTTCTAGTGTGAATATGGGATGTTAGGCTGTCTGCTACTGCAGCTAAAACAGAAGATGGAGTACACTTGAGTCAGGGGAGAGGAATGAGGATTATGTCTGGAAGAATGGATTTTCTTGTTCCTATTGGGATTTTGAGGTTACTTATTACTGCTCTTGTTAGGTCAGTTTGCTTACCAGAGCACAAGCTGCTGTTCTGCACACCTCCAGCAGCACTCATCCCAGTAGTTAGCTTAGTTCCCCAACTGCTTTAAAACACTGATTTGTATGTTGTCTTTGCTGCTAATTAAGCTGACTTTTTAAATTAATATTCTGGTAGAAAAAGTGAATAAATTGTTCATTATCTAATGACTTCCTGAGATCTGTGAACTGCTACCACATCTTCCATTAGTATTCAGTTTTCTGGTTTTCTCTGCATAATTAGCAGGACCAGCTACTCATTCATTCTGGCCTGCATCAAGAATAGTGTGGCCAGCAGGAGCCTGGAAGTCATTGTGCCCCTGTACTCAGCACTGGTTAGGCCACACCTTGAGTACTGTGTCCAGTGATGGGGCCCTCAGTTTAAGAAGGACTTTGAGACTCTTGAACGTGTCCAGAGAAGGTCAATGAGACTGGGGAGAGGCATCGAGGTTGGACTTGATGATCTTTGAGATCTCTTCCAACCTTGGTGATTCTGCGATTCTGTGATTGAGCACAAGCCTTAGGAGGAGCGTCTGAGGGAGCTGGGATTGTTTAGCCTGGAGAAGAGGTAGCTCAGGGGAGACCTAATTGCTCTCTACAACTACCTGAAGGGTGGTTGTAGCCAGGAGGGGGTTGTTCTCTTCTCCCAGGCAATCAGCACCAGAACAAGAGGACACAGTCTCAAGCTGCACCAGGGGAAGTTTAGGCTCGAGGTGAGGAGAAAGTTCTTCACAGAGAGAGCTGTTAGCCATTGGAATGGTCTGCCCAGGGAGGTGGCGGAGTCACCATCCCTGGAGATGTTCAAGAGGGAATTGGATGTGGCACTTGGTGCCATGATTAAGTAGTCATGATGTGTTGGGTGACAGGTTGGACTTGATGATCTTTGAGGTCTCTTCCAACCTTAATGATTCTATGATTCTATGAACATGTAAATTCAGAAGGTATTGTTTTTGTGAACTTGAAGACTGTTAGGAAAGATTGCTATTGTTCTTCATTACTTAGACAAAAGTGCAGCTTGGGGATAGATGGGCACTTGCATGCTAACACAGTTCTTGGTTTCTGACAAAAGTAACCTGGAATAAGCTAAAAATAATGATAAATATATGTCTTGTTCTACATAGTAATTTAACAGTTAAAGATTCATTCTGGAAGATAGAACACTGGGAACTTTTTTATACTCCACTCAATCCAAGATGAAGCAAAATCATAAATGTTGTACCCTTAGAGAATGTAAAAATTGCTAGCTTGGGGAGAAATTGGACTAGGCTTTTGTGGTCACCTGAGAGAGAGGAGATGCTGCTTATATAACAATTAGTGTCTTCTGCCCAATAAAGTCCTTAGATGCATCTTGTTGTAAGAAACTCTCATCTTTGGGGGTAGATACTTCCTCCTGGTTCTGGGCCATCAAGACTTGTGGTTTCTTTTTGTTTTATTTTCCTTTGTATGAAAGGGACAGAAATGGAAGCTATTCTGGGTTAGGGATCAGTTACACAAATTGAATATATACAAGTCTATGGCCCCTGCTAAGATGCACCCAAGAGTGTTGAGAGAATTGGCTGATGTTTTCACTCTACCACTCTCCATCATTTTTTCAAAACTGTGGCAAACAGGAGAGGTGCCTGAGGACTGGAAGAAAGACAATGTCACTCCAATCTTCAAAAGGGGCAAGAAAGCTGTTCCAGGAAACAATGGAGCAGTCAGCTTCACCTCCATCCCTGGAAAATGAGGGAGCAGCTCATTCTAGAGGTCATCTCTAGGCACTTGGAAGAGAAGAAGGTTATCAGGAGTAGTCAGCATGGATTTACCAAGGGGAAATTATACTTGACTAATCTGATAGCCTTCTATGATGTCATAACTGAATGGGTAAATGCAGGGAGACCAGTGGATGTAGTATACCTTGACCTTAGCCAGACTTTTGACACTCTCTCCCGTAATATCCTTGTGAGTAAGTTCAGGAGATGTGGGATAGAAGAACAGACAGTAAAATGGATTAGGAACTGGTTATGCAATAGAATGCAGAGTGTTGATCAATGGTGCCAAGTCCAGCTGGAGAGCTGTAACTAGTGGAGTCCCACAGGGGTCAGTTCTGTGTCCAGTCCAGTTCAACATCTTAATCAATGACATTGATGAGGGGACAGAGTGTCTGCTCAGCAAGTTGCCTGATGATACCAAACTGGGAGGCTTGGCTGATACACGTGAAGTCTGAGAGACCTGGGGCTTTTTAGTCTGGAGAGGAGAAGCTTGAGAGGGGATCTAATAAATTTATATAAATAAAAGATGTCTGGGTGTCAAGGAGGAAGGGACAGCCTCTTCTCACTTGCACCCTGTGATAAGACAAGGAGGATAGATGTAAACTACAGCACAGGAAGTTCCACCTCAACATGAACTTCTTTACTGTAAGGGTCACAAGACACTGGAACAGGCTCCTCAAAGAGGTCGAAGAGTCTCCTTCTCTGGAGACTTTAAGACCTGTCTGGATGAGTTCCTGTGTGACCTATGCTAGATTATATGGTCCTGCTCTGGCAGGGGGGTTGAACTCAAAGATGGCCAGAGGTCCCTTTCAACACCTAACATCCTGTTATCCTGTGATGCACTAACATAAAATGCTTTTATATCTCAAGCAGCACTAACTGCTTATGCTTGCCTGTAAAATACATGATCACCAGAGTTGGCTCACTGCTTTGATCACTGATAGTATGTGAGAGACTAAAAGTTTGTCTCTCTTGGTGTGACTCAACAAAGATAAAATCACTTGCTGCTTGCCGGACAACTGCTGATATGTGTTGGGCAGAGCCACTGGAAGGAAGGTGCAAAGACCAATCCTGGATGCAAATCAGCTTGTGATTGCATCGTGATAACACTGGACTACAACAATGGACCCAAGCACCCAGCCATCACGCCTTTAGGGCAAGATAATCTCCACCCATCAAGTACCCTGGGAAGGGTGACACAATGGATTCACCACCTGTTTCCTGATGTGTAAGGAGTGTGGAGGCTTGTCTGGATGGAGACGGAGGAGGCAGAGCAACCCCCTCCATCCAGAACCTTTTCCAAACACACAGAAATACACAGAAAGATTTCCGGGGAAACGATACCTGGACATTTACCTAAGGATGATTTCCTGGCCCTGGAATTCCTGAGGGACAATACTTGGATACATACCTAAGGACTAAAAACTGTATAAAAGACTTGAGCAACTACTGGCTTGTCGGGAGAAGGAAAACGGAGATGAAGGAAAACGGAGATGAAGGAAAACGGAGATGAAGGAAAACACAGGAGAAGGACCATGCCGTTCAGAAGGAAAAGCCTCAGCACCCTTTCTCTACAGACCCAGGCTACCCAGAGGACCACAGCTCTTTTCCAGCCAGAGCCTCAGCACTGTTCCCATATCAACCCAACATCTCCTGCAGAACCTTTCCTCCGCAGACTCAAACTGTCTTGGGGGGAATGAGGGGTGTGGTAATATAATTCCTTTCCTCTTCTCTCTCTCTTCTCTCTCTCCCTCTCTATCTTCTCCCTCTCCCCTTCTTATTTCCCCTTAATTGATGTAATAAATAGTCTAGCCGTTGATATTTTGGCCTCATTTGTGCCTCTAATTTCACAACATGGGAATATTTAAAAGAACCGAGTCTCCGGACCGAGACATAGTATCATTGTTATTTTTTATAGTAATGCTACTTAGTATCATTAATAGTCATATCATTAATAGGAAAGTCTCCAGGTATGTAGACAATATGGATTGAGTTTAGGTTGCCCAGATACTTTATTTTCTGGGTTCTATTAAAATAATTTGACTTTACTGTAAATGGAAAAAAATTCCACTGCTTATTGAGTTGCCCCTAATATTTTTCCATTCCTAAGAAATGCTGACATGATAGTTTAATCAGGCCAAACTCCACTGTCTTTTAGTTAAGACTCAGTTAGAGTTGCCTTTTTAGCATCCAAATCATACATGATAAAGCTTGAAATCAGTTAGATCAAATATTCCCTTTTTTTTTCTGCTTATTGAAGCAGTCTGCACTGTATGTGTGCATGCATATGTGCTTGATTTCCACTTTTGATCTTGCATGCTACATAAACGCTGCAGCCATGCCACTGTCAGGCTTGCTGATTGAAGGAATGTTTCCAGTTTTAGTCCGCCATCTGACTCTGAGAAGTAGTATTTACTCAGTGCCCTTTAACACTTATAAATACAAACAGATGCATTGGTCATGTGAGGGGTATTTCCTCTTAGAATATACCAAATTTCCTTTACAGTTATTGCAAATAAGCAAAATCATAGTTACATAAGATTTGATCCAGATTCTCATGCTGTTTCTCGGATCATTGTGCTGTTCTTCAGTATTATCAGATCAACATTTTCTTTTGGTCACGTTGTTCTTTTCCCTGCTACACCCATCAGACAATCTTTATAGGCCTTTATGTGTTATTTCTTCTATCTAGTCATAGGCTTTATTACATTTTGCACAGATGTCAGACCTTTGCTTTGAATTCCCTTATACGTGTCTTCAAACTGCCTCAATCTAGGTTATGAGTTAGGTTAAATGCCATTAGTATATTTTGCTGTTACAAGGTCAGCTTTTCTCATTTTCTTCCTCGTTTATCTGGTTGGGTAGTTTTAGGGTCTACAATCCTCTCTGAAAAGCAATGACTACCATAGTTTATGTAAAATTGATTTATAACATATGCTGCCGCTTTGTGCTGAATTACTTCTCCTTGATTTCAGATTAATTTTCCAATTTATTTGGCTTATTTATTTTTTTCCCTTACTTGTCTTTCCTTCACCTTTAGACTTCCATCTTGGGACATGACAAAATTTTATACTTCTATACATAATCCATGGTTTTGGTGACTCCTTTAATATTTTTCTAAAAATGTAAATTCAGTTTGATGATAAATTGATAATAATGACAGTTTAAAAAATTGGTGGGTGTTTTGTTTTTGTTGCTAGGGGAATTTTTTAATAAGCTGTTTATTTGCCTTAGCCATTTATTCTGATCATATTTTCTTAGATTTTATGGAAGAATAAGAAGTATTTTAAAGATAAATCAAGATAAGATACATGAACAGCAACTCATTTTTCACAAGAAACATACTGACTACTATATGCCATATCAATTTTGCAAGAACTCTTGAATACTTTAGACAAAAATTAAGTGACCTAAATTAATTTCATTCCTACTTCTGCTTTGAACTAGATCAAAATGGCTCCCCTTATTAAGTATAATCTCATGTTTAGCATGAAAGCAAAATGCAGAATGTAAGAAGAAAATTAGTTTTTTACTCAGGAAATTCCATGTCTTTGTTATTCAGACTTGGAAAAGTTTTTTCAAACAAACAAATAAAAAAACACAGCCAAAACACCCAAAATAAAACAAAGCAAGCAAACAAAAAAAATCAAACAAAAAAAAACAAACAAAAAAAATCAAACAAAAAAAATCAAACAAAAACCCAAAGCCACAACAAAACAAACCAAAACCAACTGTCGTAGTTTGGGCTGGCTGCCCTCTGCTACAGGGGTGTTTCCTGTGTCCAGAAGTCCAGCCCAGTGGGTGGACACAGGAAATTAGGTTATTTCCTACCATGATCCCTTGCACCATTATAAGTTTCGCGGCGGGGTCTGGCACTTCCTCTTTTCTTCCTCCTCCGTCAGTCGGTAACATGGGGGAGAGATCTCCTGGCTTTGGGCCTGGCTAGGCCCAAGGCCACGGGGGGATGGGCAGTCTCAGATCTGGCCAGCTGAGACTAGCCTAGCAATGGGAGGGGGAAGAAGGAGCCCTGGGGGTCTCGGGTGTACCCTCAGGTAGGGATGGGATTTCTCTGGGTCTGTTTTGGGTTCTTTTTCTCTTGTCACTGTATTTCTAGTTCTCTGCACGCACTCACTGTTCTATTTAAACTTTCCATCACTTTTGCAATCTGTTTGTTTGAGTCGTTATTTCTGCGCGTGGTGGGGAGGGGGTCTGCCCCAACCCATTACACCAACAAAACCTAAAAGCCAAGGAAGAAAATCTTCACTAAAGTTCACTGCAGCTGCTTCTTTTATAGCTGAGTCAATGTTGTAAGGAACATAGTTAAAGGCTCTACATTACTTGAAAGCAAAAAATAATCCTAAAAAGAAATTAAACTCTCTGCAAATTAAGTAACTGTGATGAAACAAATGGGTTTTATATTGTATTTCCACATAATGGAGGTCCTCCACCTGGGTCACAACAACTGCATGCTAAGCTACCAACATGGAGATGCGTAGTTGGAAAGATATCACTTGGATAGGGACCTGGGGTTGACAGTCAAGTGAATATGAGTCAGTAGTGTGCCCAGGTGGCCGAGAAAGCCAATGGCATCCTTGTTTGTATTAGAAATATGGTGTCCAGCAGGAACAGGGACGTCATCTTCTCACTGTACTCATCACTAGTGAGGCCACACTTTGAGTATTGTGTTCAGTTCTGGGCTCCTCATGTCCAAAGAAAGGCAACAATGCTTCTGAAAGCCTGGAGCACATGACCTATGTGGACCATCAGAGGGATCTAGGGTTGTTCATTCTAAAGAGGAGGCTGAGGGGAAAAGTTATCACTTTCTACAACTACCTGAAGGGAGGTTGGAGTGAGGAGGAGGCCAGCCTCTTCTCCTTGGTGCTAAGAAACAGGACTAGAGAAAATATTTACAAACTGAACCAGGGAAGGTTTAGGTTTGATATTAGGAAATGCTTCTACACTGAAATTTTTAGCAAACATTAGAATGATACACTCAGGGTGGTGGTTGAGTCACCATCCCTGGAGGTGTTCAAGCAGCATGTGGACCTGATGCTTAGGGACATGCTTTAGTGTTGACCCTTCAGTGTTGGGTCAAGGGTAAGACTGGATGGTCTTTGAGGTCTCCTCCAAACAGGCATATTCTATGAATGTGGGGTTTTATCTCACTACTATTCTGTCACTGTTGAGCTAGTCATTGCTTGATCTTAAGCACGCTGCATCATCATATCATTGACTCCTTGGTGCCTTCAGAATTATTGAGACAGCAGTTTAATGGAGGTTTTATTTTTTTTTTCTCTTACTGTAATAAGTAATTATCTTGAGTTTTCTCATTTTAAACATTTGAGGAAAATGCAGTTGGAATTTTTGTCTAGTGTCAGTGATGTACTAGATAAAATAAAAAGTGAATTATATAAGTAGAATAATGATTAATAACTCATAATGCTGAAAATAATTATCAGTAAATAATACTTTTATCATTTACTATAAAATTAAATCATGTACAGTGTTAGACATCACTTATATTACATTCAAAATGACCAAGAGAACATAAAAGGAAGTTAGAAAGATAAGACATAAGTAAAGACATAAGTTGAGCATGCTTTGAGGTGATGTTCAAAGTATTCCTTTCTGTACCTTTGTTATTCTGAGTGACTACTAGTGGAAAATCTTAAGAAAACAATAAAAATAATTTCAAACAGAATATTGAACAGAATATTGAAAGTGAAATAATAGTAGTTATGCTTCTGTAAATCACAAATATTGAGGAAAATTCTTTAAAGCTGCATTTGTATTCTTCAAAAATGTTTCACAGGTTAATATGTTAGTGTTGAATGGTTTGACTTGGATTACAATCTTTATCACAAAAAGTGGTGACAGGAGTTTTATCAAAATAAAATGTCCTACTCTTGAAATCACTGTCCTGGGGTTCAGCATTTTTCTTGATGGATACATCTGTCTTGCTCTGTTACGGTGAAGTAGCCTTTTCCTGTGTAGTGAACTTATAAGTGGATTTTGTTTTGGAAAGCAATTTAATGTTTGCTGATAACGTTGATTGGTACTTTGTCAGTGTTAGCTTTTTAAGCTTCTGTTCTGGTCTGCTTAATTTTTTGAAATAACTTATTTGATTAAGTGATGCTTTACCACCAACAGTTCATCTGGCTTTCTGCTGATAGCTGAATTTTCTGTTCAGTGTTCTTTTGCTCTCACAGAATTCTTTTATAATTAGAATTGAAAAGTGTAGGTTAGACTCAGATTTCTCCACCTCCACTCAGCTATTCCTTTTCTAGATAAGTCCTAACAAATTGGGGTAGAGTGTACCCTCTGCAGGTTACACAAAAATGGTAGTGGCTGATATGCCAAAAGTTTTTTCTGCCATTCAGAATGACCTCAACTGGCTGGAGAAATGTGCTGATAGGAGCCTGATGAAGTTTAGCAAGGGTAAATACAAAGTGCAGCACAGAAGGAATGAACAATCACACCAGTGTATACTGGGGGCAACACAGCCGAAAAGCACCTTCACATAAAAGAACATAGGGTTCTGGTGAACACCAAGTTGAACACAACCCCCCAGTAGCATGTTCTTGCAGCAAACAAGGGTAATGGTATCAAAGCGTACATCAGGCAAATTATTTCCATTAGCCTAAGCATGGTGATTCTTCCCCTTTTGTCATCACTGATGAGGTCACACATGGTATACTGTGTCCAGGTCTGGGCTTCTCAATTCAAGAGAGACATGTACATCCTGGAGAAAGTCTAATAAAGGGCTGTGAAGCTCATGAAGGGACTAGAGCATCTCTCCTGTGAGGAAAGAGACAGAGATCTGGGGCTGTTCAGCATGAAGAAGAGAAGTCTTGAAGTGGGGTCTTATTACTCACCATAAATACGTGAAGGGATGATCCAAAGAGGATGGAGACATGCTCTTCAGGATTTTCTCTCTGAATATCAGAAAATAGTGAACATGACCAAGTATTGGAACAGGTTGCCCAGAGAGGTTGTCAAGACTCTTTCCTTGTAGATACTCAAAAGCTGGCCCTTGGCAACTGATTCTAGATGTCCCTGCTTAAGCAGGGTGTTTGGACTAGATGACCTCCAGAGGTTGCTTCCAGTCTCAACCATTTTGTGATAAAGTAGACTCAGCTATTATGGTAGCAGACTTATCTTCCTAGATGAAGGTACGTGTGTTGGACTGGTCTGCTATCCTGTTTTTCCCAACAATTTTCATTTTTTTTTCTTTATAGTGAATTCACCTACTGTAGTTATCCTAACTGTGTCCCCTTCCCAAAATAGAAAAGGAAGTCTGACTTTGTGGGTGAGAAGGAATATTTTATTAGTTATCACAGAACATATACAAACAATTCTGCCTGTGTCTTTTGAATTGATAGTTATTTGTTACATACTATCTGCCCAGTCTTTTGTAGCAATACCCTGCAAGTCAAAAACTCTGGTCTCGTGCTGCCTCAATGATATAATGAAATTATATAAGGCCATTGTGATAGAGACAGTTTATCTCATATATCAAGATTTAATAATTTATACTTGAAATTGGTCATATTCTATTTACTTTCTATTTATCTTGGAATTCAGAATTTAAATAATCTTATTGAATTCTAAACAATATTCTGAAGATTTCAAAATACAGAATTATGGCACCAAAGACATATTATTTTGTTTGACACTGATATATTCTTATAAGTACTTCTTATAGGTGAATTTTGGATGTCAGGAATGAACTTCTAATGTATGAGAGTAGTTTAGAGGGTAACCTGATGTTGCTGAAGTATTCAAAGATATATAAATATTTAATATCCTGGAACAGGGAACAGACATCTGTTGTAAAACATAGTTCAGTAAACATCTTGGAAATTTTACAAGAAAGCTATACTTCCCTCAGCAAGAGAATAATTTGTTAGCTAAAGAGAAAACCAAATTATATGCAGGTAGGAAAATACACCCACAGAGAAAATAGTTAAAAGTTATTTGGCAATAAAATGTATTTATAAAAAGCAGTTATGATAGAAGGTACACTCAACGTTTCAGAAATAGTAATCACAAATGAGCACACAGGATTGCTACAAATGCCAACTTTTCAAGCACTGACCCTTTTAAATGCAATGGCTTGAAATTGCAGTCATTAGAAGAACTAACATTTCATGATTATGTACCATGAAGAAATGTCAAAGAATATTGGTCATACCTTTGAGTCTGCCAAAACACAAATGCAGAAACTTGAGTCTTTCTGGCATGCCACTTGTCTGAAAATGAGTGCCCAGTCCACTTCTATTTACTCCAAGAGAGTGTGCTGATCTCTGAATTAGTAAGAGAAAATAAGTATGAAAATTATTAGATAATTCTATTTGGATTCATGGAGGTATATCATAACCTGTCTCTGATTAGCTGGGGTTGAGTTGTTGGAATAGAGGCTAGGACAGTGATTTCTGAGAGAACTGCATTGGAAGTGTGATAAGTTTGTCTTACTCTGTTAAACAGTGCCCCTGAAACTATTATGTGAAAAATGAACTATTTCTCAGGATCTAATAAAGAGGTCCAGTGTTCTGTGCTGCTTAGGATTTGATCCTCTCTTTTAAAGACTTTGTCTCCTTAAATTCTCAGTGAAATCAGAGAGAAAAATGTATACCACCAATGAGTGATTCAGACTACAAACTGTAACATTCTTAAAAGCAGTTAAAGACTTAATGGTTAAAATAAGTTGATGTGGGGCTAGGTCCTGTCCATAATGCCTTTGAGTTTTTCAGCTTTTTGCTATTTGTGCCAAATGTGAAATGTTCATGCCAAGCTTGAATCTTCTTGTTCTTTGTCTCTCTTCATTTGCTTCAAAACAGTTTTATGATTACTCCCAGTGCTAATCTCATAAGAAAATGATGATTTTCCTTTTATTCCTTAATTTATTTAAAAATAGTTCTTTCCTTATGGATGTGAATTTCATGTGGTTTTGTTACATAAAAAAGAACAGCTATTTACCACTTTACCACTTTATAATCTGTTACAATTTGTAACATAGTTTGGCCAAGCAAAGGTGTGCATATACTTATCACATTTATATAGACTGTATTCTGCTGAAAATGTCATAGAATCATTTATGTGTCAGAAAATAATTATCAGGCTCATGACTTTATTTCTGTACCATATTCATAGAGTTCTTTGGGATTATTGAAACAAGTTATAACAGTCTCTCATATCACTTTAGTACCATGCTATGAGATGCCTGTAATGCCAATGATGAACAAAACTTACTCATTTGTTAGAGCAAGCATTATATTAACTTCTATTTGAAAGTTACAATTTGGGTTGTTTGTTGGTTTGGTTTTTTTTTGTCTCCTTTTGGGAAGATTTTCCATGTCTTGGTTACAACAAGTTATTTCTTATAAACAAATAAAACTTATTAGGAAAAATTAATTAAATTGAGATTTTTTTAAAACAACTGTAGCCATTTATAATAATATTTATTGAAACTTTGCATAAAAATACTTGTAAAATGTTCCATTTTGTATAGAGTTAGTATTATTGATGAGTAGACTACAGTCTAAAAATGCTGTAAAAAGAACTTTTCAAACTATCACCTAGTTTGAGATCATGAACATACCGAAGCCATTCTGATTTTTCTTCTGAATTATAGTAGATCATAGAATCACAGAATCACCAAGGCTGGAAGAGACCTCAAAGATCATCAAGTCCAACCTGTCACCACAGACCTCAAGAGTAAACCATGGCATCAAGTGCTACATCGAATCCCCTCTTGAACACCCCCAGGGATGGTGACTCCACCACCTCCCTGGGCAGCACATTCCAATGGCTAGCAACTCTCTCTGTGAAGAACTTTCTCCTTACCTTGAGCCTAAACTTCCCCTGATGCAACTTGAGACTGTGTCCTCTTATTCTGGTGCTGGTTGCCTGGGAGAAGAGACCAACCCCCACCTGGCTACAGCCATCCTTCAGATAGTTGTAGAGGGCAATGAGGTCACCCCTGAGCCTCCTCTTCTCGAGGCTAAACAACCCCAGCTCCCTCAGCCTCTCTGGTAGGGCTTGTGCTTAAGGCCTCTCACCAGCCTCGTTACCCTTCTCTGGACACATTCAAGTGTCTCAATGTCCTTAAAAATCAGAACACACTTTTCAATTTTTTTTTTTTTTTTTTTAATTCTACTTTTTGTAGAACCATCATATCACCTGAAACATTTTAACATATTTTTACTCTTTCTGCTGAGCCTGAGTGGTAATTTTAGCAAGTAACAGAGTAATGTTTTGGATTTTTTTTGTTGTTGTTTGTTTATTTGTGGTTTTGGTTGTTTTGTTTTTTCTCCCAGAGGATGTTTGCCAAGAGCTTATATTAATGCAGGTCAAACTCTGCACTAAAATAACTTAATAGTACAATTTGAAGAAAGGATGATAGTCTTTCCCTTGTTTTGCTAATGACATTGCATAGTAGCATATTACTGAAAGGTAGGAAAATCTGCAGAGATTAAGAGTATTTTTCATATTCACATTTCACTACAAAATAAAGTCATCTCTTTAAGCACAAATCTTCATGCCAGTTTGCTCTATTTTAGTGCTTGGGGGTAAAACTGTATCTGTCAAATAAGCTTCCTTGCACAGCTTAAATCAAACGTCAGGATAAAGTTTGCACTTGTTCTTTTTATGGACATATCTTTATGAGTGTATTTAATACTCGGAGGACATTTATAAATAAATAGTTAAAAGAAAATTGTGTCTGTTTTGCTCAGCTAGCAATCTGAAACTCAGAAAGTGCTCCTCAGTGTGAATAAAATGTCTTTGAAAATAAAATTTTAGTTTATAATTGGGATATCTAAGTCTCCTGATTATGGCAGCCATCTTGCTGGCAAGATACCGTTAGAATGATTCGCCGTGTCACATTCTGTTGTAAGAAGAGATGGATTTAATATTCTAGTGACACATAAGTAAATGCTAGCTTTGAATTTCTTTCTCTGCATAACGAACTGGGGGTAGGAGTATTGGTTTATATGCACAGAACAAAGGAACACAGTTTAATTTCGACAGCTACATGTTACATATGAATAATTTATACTAAGATACAAGGACCAGTTAGAAAAGGTCAATTATTTAAATGATGTCATTTTGACTCTTGTACATGGTAAAATAAAAGTCAAATCTTGGTATAATTATAGGTTTCCCAGCTGTCTGCCAGTATTTTATTGTAGAGGGAAGGTTTACAAAAGATATCTGCAGTCTCTGGCCTTCCTAGCATAATACAGACCCCAAATAAATGAATGCTAATTCTCAGCAGGGTTTATTAACTTGGACTTGACACCTATAATTGCAGCCTAATAGGTTTTAGATGGTTTTGAAACATACACAGAGAAAGCTCATAAGTCCTGAAAACACTATATTATCATACTTTTTCTAGGTAAATTTTGATGCTTCCTATTACTATTTAAAAAGTATATTAATGTATAACGTTAGATGTATCTTGTTAGAATAATTCTGCTGATTTTCTTCTGGAGGTAAGGGTGAGTCACGTAGCTTATAACTCTGCCTATCTAAGACTGTATGACAGTCTTAAGGCTAACTATAAATCAGTGAGTATTTCTTTGACTTCAGGTTTATAAGCTTGTACATTTGGATACTCATGTCTTGCTTGGGCTAATATTTCATAAAGGATTCTTAGGGCAATGCCACAAAAGACAATGTGTTGAATGGGTCTGATTACCTGATTGCCCTGCATGTGCTATATAGAGCTTATAGGCTCCCTATAAGTACTGAAAATCCATAAAAAGGTCTCTCTGGAGCTCTCCTCTCTGCTCTGCTCCTGTCTTTCTTGTGATGAGGGCTCCAGAACTGGACAACACTCCAGGTGGGGTATCACAAGAGTGGTGTGAGGGGCAGAATCACATACCACAACCTGCTGACCACACTCCTTTGATACAACCCAGAATGCAGACAGTCTTCTGGTCTGCAAGCTCCTGTCTAGCTTTTCATGTACCAGTACATACAAGTTCTTTTGCACAGGGTACTAGTAATCCTTTCATACCCCAGCTTGTATTGATAACAAAGGTTGTTTTGACCCAAGGGCAGGACCTTACACTTGTCCTTGCTGAACCTCATGAAATTAAAAAAAATCTCACTTCTCATATTTGTCCAGGTCCCTCTGAATGGCACCCTGTCCCTCAGTTGTGTCAACTGCACCACTTGGCTTCATGTCATCTCCAAAGCTGATGAGGGTGCACTCATCCTGTAGATGCTAGCAGGACTGTCTCCTGCAGCTGGAGAAAGAAGAGTTCATCGATAGGCTTCTGTTGACCACACAGCCTGCAGTAGACACCAACCACAAGATTCCCTTTGCTACCTCTATCTCTAATTCTTACCCATAAGCTTTTACACTGGTCATGCTACTCTTCAGAGAGAGCTTTTCACACTCTTATCCATTTCTTGACATAAAGGTCAATGCGCTGATCCCCTCCTTCCTTGACTCTCTCTTCTGGATAGCCTATAGCATGCAAGCTGTTCAGCATACAAGTGTCATGACTTGTGAGTCTCTTCTCCAAGTAAAAATTTATAGGACAAGAGTAAAAAACCTCAAGTTATGCCAGGGAAAGCTTAAGATATCAGGAGAAATTTCTTCACCCAAAGGGTTGTCAAGCATTGGAACAGGCTTCCCAGGGACATGGTTCAGTCACCATCCTTGGAGGGACTTGCTTTAGTGGCATGGCAGAATTAGGTTTATGGTTGGCCTTATCTTAAATGTTTTTCTCCAATTTAAGGTATTCTAGGATTCTAATATGGGATGGCCCTTATACATGTTAGTTAATAAGGCCTCAGAAACACAGTTTTGAGTGAGTTGCCTGCTTAGCATGTCATGGATGTATCAGTTTCTGATCAATCCTACAGACAGTTCAGAGTGGGTTAGTAGCCATGACTCACAAGATTGGCAAGGAGCCTTCCAGAACTTCAACAATGTAGACAATTAAGATCCTGAGTGGTGTTGAATTTATTATTGTAAGCAGGAAGAACTTGGTATTCCTGTATTCTATGATTGCTGCTATGCTTACCTTAGAGCTCCCTTTGAGCTTTATGGTCTGCTGCTGCCCTGTCCAGATGTCTGGTGGCTTAATTGTATTTTTAAATTATTTTTTTCCCAAAATAAGGCACATAGATTCTTTTTGCTTTGTTTACTCATTATGTTATTCGCCTACTTTAATTTCCCTCTTTCAAGTTTTGCTTGCTGTTGGATCATAGCTACTTGTTCACCTGTTTCTGCTAGAGGAAATAACTGAGTGACTAGAGGAACAGTGACTAATAGTTGGATTTCCTTCAAGCAATTAATCCTCATCTAAAAATTAGGGTTAAGGCTCTGCAAGCAAAATGACTAATAAAAGATCTTCCTAATATACTTAATTCCTTCACACGGGTGATCAGTGCTGTCTATCTGAAATGGGATGGACTTGATAGGGCTAACAGCCTTGAGTAAGTATGCAGCTCAGAAAAATATAGTTCTTTGTTATGTAAAATATTCTCATAAGTAAAGTGATTTAGACTCATACAAGTTTGAAACATTCTTTTCTTTTAGTTGCCTAAAAATATGGTCTTTAATCCCTGTAGCTAGAAGCTGATCATTCGTAGCTCTCAGTTAACTTTGGGGATGCTAGGAACTGTAAAAGTGTCAGGGATTAACCTGACTGCCTTTTTTTTTTCCCACCACTTTTCTCCCCCTCCCCTTGCCCCTCTCTCTTCCACTCGTGGGCTATTAAAAAAAGGAAAGTGGAAAGCTTTAACGGAGTTATGCAAAGTGGTTTACCACTCTACTGCAGAGATACAAGAATACACTGAAGGGTCAAAATTAAAGGCAGGACAGGGGAAGAAGATATTACTGTGGGGGTCTCCTACAGGCCACCTGACCAGCAGATCCAAGCAGATGAGGCCCTCCATAGGCAAATAGAAGCAGCTTCCAGGTCACAAGCCCTGGTCCTCATGGGTGATTTCAACCACCCGGACATCTGCTGGAGGGACAACACAGCAAGGCACCAGCAATCCAGGATGTTCCTGGACTGCATAGAAGACAACTTCCTCCTCCAAATGGTGGAGGAACCAACAAGAAATGGTGCTATGCTGGACCTTGTTCTCACCAACAGGGAAGGGCTGGTAAGCAATGTGAGGCTCATAGACGGCCTTGGCTGCAGTGACCATGAAGCAGTTGAATTTAACATCCTCAGGGCAATCAGGAGGAAGTATTCCAAGCTCATGACCCTAGACTTTAGGCATGCAGATTTTGATCGCTTCAGGGATCTGCTAACCAAAGTGTCATGGGACAAAGCCCTGGAGGGAAGAGGGACCCAGGACAGCTGGTCAGTATTCAAGGACCACCTCCTCTGTGTCCAGGAGCTCTGTGTACCAACAAAGAGAAAAGCAGGTAAGAATGCTAGGAGGCCTGCCTGGATGGGCAAGGAGCTACTGGACACACTATTACTTAAAAGGAAACTCTACAGGAAGTGGAGGGAAGGACAGGTAGAACAGGGGGAATACAAGGAAGCTGCCCGAGCAGCAAGAGTCCTGGTCAGGAAAGCCAAAGCAGAGTTTGAGTTGAATCTAGCCAGGGAGATTAAAGGGAATACTAAGAACTTTTACAGGTATATTAATGGGAAGAAGAAGACTAGGGAAGGCGTGGGCCCCCTCAGAAAGGAAAATGGTGACATGGTCACCTGTGATGAGGAAAAGGCTGAGGTACTTAATAACTTCTTTACCTCAGTCTTCACTGCAAGGGCCTCTAGCCACACTCCTGATGTTATGGAAGTCAAAGCCAGGGACAGGGAGGAAGAACTGCCCATTGTAAGTGCAGATCAGGTTCGTGATCATCTGAAGAACCTGAAAGTGTTCAAGTCCATGGGACCCGATGGGTTACACCCACGGGTGCTGAGAGAACTGGCGGATGAGGTTGCTAAACCCCTCTCTATTATATTTCAAAAGTCCTGGCAGTCTGGTGAAGTCCCCACAGACTGGAAAAGGGGAAACATTGCCCCCATCTTCAAAAAGGGCAAGAAGGAGGAACCAGGGAACTACAGGCCAGTCAGTCTCACCTCTGTGCCTGGAAAGATCATGGAACAGATCCTCCTGGAGTCACTACTCGCTCAAAAGAATAGTGAAGAGGTGATTGGGAACAGTCAGCATGGCTTTGCCAAGGGCAAATCCTGCCTGACCAACCTGGTGGCCTTCTATGAGCAGGTGACAAAATTAATAGATGAGGGGCGAGCAACTGATGTCGTTTACCTGGACCTGAGCAAAGCCTTCGACACTGTCCCACACCACATCCTGGTCTCCAAACTGGTGACACATGGGTTTGATTGGTGGACCACTAGATGGATAAGGAACTGGATTGATGGCCGCACCCAAAGAGTGGCTGTCAATGGCTCCATGTCCCAGTGGAGGCCAGTGACAAGTGGAGTCCCTCAGGGATCAGTCCTGGGACCTATCTTATTCAACATCTTTGTGGGGGACATGGACAGTGGCATTGAGTGCACCCTCAGCAAGTTTGCTGATGACACCAAGCTGTGTGGTGCAGCAGACACGCTGGAGGGAAGGGAGGCCATCCAGAGGGACCTTGACAGGCTGGAGAGGTGGGCACAGGCCAACCTCATGAAGTTCAATAAGAGCAAGTGCAGGGTCCTGCATCTGGGTCGAGGCAATCCCAGGCACAAATACAGGCTGGGCAGTGACTGGCTGGAGGGTAGCCCTGAGGAGAGAGACTTGGGGGTGCTGGTGGACAAAAAGCTCAACATGAGCTCTCAGTGTGCACTTGCAGCCCGCAAAGCCAATCAGATCCTGGGCTGCATCAGGAGAAGTGTGGCTAGCAGGTCGAGGGAGGTGATCCTCCCCCTCTACTCAGCCCTGGTGAGACCCCACCTGGAGTACTGTGTCCAGTTCTGGAGCCCCTATTACAAGAGGGATGTGGAGGTGCTGGAACGTGTCCAGAGAAGGGCCACGAGGATGATCAGAGGGCTGGAGCACCTCTCCTATGAGGACAGACTGAAGGAGTTGGGGCTGTACAGTCTGCAGAAGAGAAGGCTCCGAGGTGACCTAATTGTCGCCTTCCAGTATCTGAAGGGGGCCTACAGGAAGGCAGGGGAAGGACTTCTCAGGATATCAGGTAGTGATAGGACTAGGGGGAATGGAATGAAGCTGGAGGTGGGGAGATTCAGGCTGGATGTGAGGAGGAGGTTCTTCACCATGAGAGTGGTGAAACCCTGGAATGGGTTGTCCAGGGAGGTGGTCGAGGCCCCGTCCCTGGGGGTGTTTAAGAGCAGGCTGGATGAGGCTCTGTCCAGCCTGATCTAGTGTGGGGTGTCCCTGCCCATGGCAGGGGGGTTGGAACTAGATGATCCTTGTGGTCCCTTCCAACCCTGAATGAAACTATGAACGTGTCCAGAGAAGGGCCACGAGGATGATCAGAGGGCTGGAGCACCTCTCCTATGAGGACAGACTGAGGGAGTTGGGGCTGTTCAGTCTGCAGAAGAGAAGGCTCCGAGGTGACCTCATTGTGGCCTTCCAGTATCTGAAGGGGGCTACAGGAAGGCTGGGGAAGGACTTCTCAGGATCTCAGGTAGTGATAGGACTAGGGGGAATGGAATGAAGCTGGAGGTGGGGAGATTCAGGCTAGATGTGAGGAGGAGGTTCTTCACCATGAGAGTGGTGAAGCCCTGGAATGGGTTGTCCAGGGAGGTGGTCGAGGCCCCGTCCATGGGGGTGTTTAAGCCCAGGCTGGATGAGGCTCTGTCCAGCCTGATCTAGTGTGGGGTGTCCCTGCCCATGGCAGGGGGGTTGGAACTAGATGATCCTTGTGGTCCCTTCCAACCCTGAATGAAACTATGAAACTATGAAACTATGATATAGACAGAAAAAAAAATAAAAAAGGCAAAAAACCCTCAATAGAAATTCCTGCAGGAAACCTCTGCATAAAGAATAAAACTGGAAAGACAGAGCCCAGCCCAGACCCCATGAACATCTCATGAGTATTATCCCAGCAAGGTCCATTTTCTGTCATGTTGCCAGCATTGCTCAGAATAATGTCAGGTATACAAGGCATCTCAAACCATTGCATCAAGAAAAAGAAATAACAGAAAGATGTTTCTGTTCTTTGTGGTGGTAAGCATAGTGCTCCACACAATATAAAATATTAGCATTTTATCAGACAAGCTGCCAAAAGAACTGGAATTCCATGATTTGAACAAGCATGCACTTATTAAAGGGGTCTTTGAATCACTGGTGGCTTTGTCTGTGAAGTAGATACAGATTCACAGATTGCATTGAGTGGGAAGGGACCCTCAAAGTTCATCTTGTACAACTCCACTGCAGTGAGCAGGGACACCTACAACTAGATATAACTGCCCAGGAACACAACAAGTCTGATCTTGAACATCTCCAGGGATGGATCCTCAACCACATCTCTGGGCAACCTGTTCCAATATTTTACCAATCTCGTTGTAAAGAACTTTTTCATTATAGCCAACCTAAATCTACCCTGCTCCAGTTTAATACCATTGCCCCTCATCATATCTCTTCAAGCCCTTCTAAACAGTCCTTCTACAGCCTTCCTGCAGGTCCCCTTCAGATAGTGAAATGCGGCTATAATGTCTCCCTGAAGCCCTGTCTTCTCCAGGCTGAATAGCCCCAATTCCTTCAGCACGTCTTCATAGGAAGGCTGCTCCAGTCCTCTGATCATCTTGGTAGCCTTCTTCTGGACCTGATCCTGCATGTCCATGTCTCTGTTTTGTTGGGGCCCCCAGAGCTGGACACAGTACTCCACAGTACTCAGAATGACCTCTCTCAAACTACTGGCCACATTTTTTTTTTTTAATGCAGCTCAAGATGAGATTGCCCCTTCATTGCCACAGTGTGCACTTTTAGCTCATATCCATCTTCTTGTCAACCAGTAGTCCCAAGTACTCTTCTGCAGTACCATTCTCAATTTCATTATCTATAGCCTGTATTGATATCAAGGGTTGCCCCAGCCTAGGTACAGGAGACCTTGCACTAGGTAAGTAGTAAAGATAGATGATTGGAGCCGATGATCCTTAAGGTTCTTTCTGACCTGGTATTCTATGATTCTATAACTTATATAAGAACTTACATGCATACTTGTCACAGACTTATCATCAACTCAATGCCAGGACATATTTTTGTAACTAAATAAAGCCAAATAAACAGAAACCAGACATATTCCACCCAGTGACATAAAACTTAATATAGGTCAGATTTAGATATCAGATTGTTTCTGATGTTCAGTAGATTATATATCTGCTGGTTGGGTAGATAGAAAAGAAATAGCATTTTTAGCACTATTTTGTCTTTCCTTACCAGTGGCACTTAAAGCGTAATATTAATTCCTGTTCAATCATTAAAAGTATGTGCATGTTTTCAGAGGATGCTTCACAGCTGTGAGTTTCAAGCAGAAAAAAAAACACAGAACTTTCCACACTCTACATGAAGCTTTCTGAAAAGCTGTTCTCCATTCTTACCTGTCTTTTGAACACAGCAAGTATGAATTCCCGCTCAGTGTTCAGCCCTGAAGAATATCATTCTTGAAAACCTATGCATAGTTGAATCCTTTTGACTGCTATGAATTACTCAAAGCTGCAACCTGCCTGAAAGATTAACATTGCTGGACCAAATTTGATCTTGTACATCTACTATCTATCTTTAGCTCAGTGTACCATTTGTAGGGCTCTTAGAATTTATGCTGATTTTGGACCTACAAACTTCACTTAGAAAAATAAAAATCATTTCAGTTCAACCTTGAATACACCTTTAGAAATTTCCAGCTTCTATCTTCTTTGCAGTAAACATATTAATGAAATTTTATTGATCACAGAATCACCAAGGTTTGAAGAGACCTCAAAGATCATCAAGTCCAACCTGTCACCTGTGGCAACGCCAGCGACGAGCAGTGTGAGCAATCTGGCAGTGCAGACCTAGAGCCTGACATGGTGGTAGGCCATGCTCAGCATAAGTGCAGAGCCAGCTAGCAGTGTAGCAAAACAGTGCTGTGCCTGCACCATGTAATAAAACAAGGCACTGGTAGCTATAAACATGGACAGTTATCTTGGGACAACAGGACATGCACCTGCATCAACAACCTCATTGTGTCATTAGTAGTTGGACTAATAATCTGTAATAGTGCAATGTGTGGTCACTCATAGGGAACCAATGGAGCTACGCCAACGAGGCACTCCGAGTTTATATAAGTTGTAGCAGTTCCCTTGCTACGCACTTCTGCCTTTCCTGTCTCTTCTTCTACACTTTACAGTGCTATACTTGCACTACAGGCCTGCTCTACAGGCCTGCACCACAGGCCTGCACCACAGGCCTGCAACACTGGAACAATAAAGGAACAATACTCGATCATATTGGTCAGCCGTATTGATTCCAATCTCCGTCGCTGATAGTCACCCAAGACATCAAGTGTAAATCATGGCACCAAGTGCCACGTCCAATCCCCTCTTGAGCATCTCCAGGGATGGTGACTCCACCACATCCCCGGGCAGTCCATTCCAATGGCAAACAACTCTCTCAATGAAGAACTTCCTCCTCACCTCGAGCCTAAACTTCCCCTGGTGCAGCTTGAGACTGTGTCCCCTTGTTCTGGTGCTGGTTGCCTGGGAGAAGAGACCAACCCCTTCCTGGCTACGACCTCCTTTCAGGTAGTTGTAGAGGGCAATGAGGTCACCCCTGAGCCTCCTCTTCTCCAGGCTATACAATCATAACTCCCTCTGCATCACCTCATAGGGCTTGTGCTTGAGGCCTCTCAGCAGCCTCATTGCCCTTCTCTGGACATGTTCAAGTGTCTCAATGTCCTTCTTATACTGAGGGGCCCAGAACTGGACACAGTACTCAAGGTGTGGCTTAGCCAGTGCTGAGTACAGGGGCATAATGACTTCCCTGCTCCTGCTGGCCACACTATTTCTGATGCAAGACAGGATGCTATTGGCCTTCTTGGCCACCTGAGTGCACAGCTGGCTCATGTTCAGCTAGCTGTCAATCAGCACCTCCAGGTCACTTTCTGTTTGGCAGCTCTCCAGCCACTCTGACCCCAGCCTGTATCTCTGCATGGGGTTGTTGTGGCCAAAGTGCAGAACCCGACACTTGGATTTTTTGAATGCCATCATGTTGGACTCTGCCCATCTGTCCAGTTGGTCGAGGTCCCTCTGCAACGCCCTTCTGTCTTCTAACAGATCAACATCTGCTCCCAAGTTTAGATCTGTCTTTCATTTATAAACATTCAGCCACAATGTCCTCTTTCTTAAAGGGACAGCCTCAAACGATCACAGTGTCATCTGCAAATTTGCTGATGACTGACTCAATCCCCTCATCCAGATCATTAATGAAGATATTAAAGAGCACAGGGCCCAGAACTGATCCCTGGGGAACATTGCTTGTTACTGGCCGCCGGCTGGATGTGGCAGTGTTCACCACCACTCTCTGTGCTTAGCCCTCCAGCCAGTTCCTAATCGAGCACAGAGTGTTGCGGTCCAAGCCATGAGCTGATAGCTTGGCCAGCTGATAATGATGTAGGAAAAAATGATGCAAAATTTAATTCAGTTACTGAATTTTCTTCAGTATTACATATCGGCACACATCAGTACCATAATTTATCCATTTTTGAAAAAAAAAAAAAAAGAGTATTCAAATAAAGAAATTGTAAATATTTATGCTATTATGAATAATTGGACCTGATCCTGCAATAGGTGTATGTACAGAAATGTGTACCTTCTACTGAAGTGTTAGAACATGATCCTGTGGACAACAGTCATTGTAACTTGTGCCATCCAGAAGGGAGATGACAATACCTGAATTGATGACTCTAGACTTCTTTTGTCTTAAAGGAAGAAATAAGCACTTCCTGAACATACTTTCTCTAATCACTTTTAGACTTTTGCTTCAGAATGAAATGAATCATGTCCTGTGAATGATCATTTATCTCCATTTATTACAAATGCCATCAAGATAGGGAGGTCAAACTGTATGTAACCTAGGTATTCATATTTATTCAGGCAATTAAAGCCTTGATTTAAAAAAATATAATACATGTATTTGAAGCTTAGGGCACTGTAGTACCAAGAAAAGACAAGTTCATAATGTGTATTCAATCACACTTTTGATATTTCTTGCTTCTTAAATAATATTATTTTTTTGAAACTTTTAATTAGTATGTAGATCATTCCTATTCTTTTAAATAAGCAGGGTCTAAATAATTAGTGAGATATAAATGATTCAGGTAGGAGACATCGGGGGCCTCCTAGAGACTATAATCTATCAACAATTGGGAACATTAACATCAGGCATTCCAGCCATTTTTCTAATAAGAGTATTAAATATGAAGCCAGGTCCAAAAGATGAAAGTGGATATCTGACCTCTATTCAGCAACATAAATAATTAATCCATCTGTCTATTTATCCACCTATCATCCAGCTATTCAACTCAATCCTTCAGCTTGTTCTGGAAGTTTTGTAGAAAGAGAGGACTAGACTCAGGGAATTAAAGAAGTCTGTAACTAGGAGCACAAAGCTTGAAAAAATCTTAGATTGCAGTAGATCATTTCAGTGGATTCATAAATTATTTATTTCCTTGTACTTGTGCTGATTTCCACTCAACTCTAGGCCATGAGGGTTGAAAATATAGTTTGCTACCGTCATTATTTTATTTGCTATATACTGTTACATACAAATGTGGAACTTTTTTTATCCCATTGTCTCAATGTTAGAAATAATATTCATCAAGAATAGCACATTTCATATGAGATACTATACAGGTATGAACAGACAGAGTTTGTTAAAAAAAAACAAAACAAAAAATAACCAACTCTAATTTATTGGCATTTTTAGATAGGGTGATGTTCAGGTGAGGAATCAAATCCTTTGAACAGAATGGCTGGTTGCTATTTTGATGGTGATGGGAGTCCCCATTGCAAGGGCTCTCTTATCAATATCTTCACCTGAATCAGCTGAGAATTGCCAAACTATTCTAATGGATTCTTATAATCCAAATGGCTGATGGTCCTATGTGACCAAGTTAGAAAATGCATGATTCTTCGCTGAATATTATATTAAACATTGTACAAAACATCTCCTTGTTTTTCACTATCACAGTATCACAGTATCACTTAGGTTGGAAAGGACCTCGAGGATCATCGAGTCCAACCTATCAACACAGACCCCATGACTAGACCATGGCACCAAGTGCCACGTCCAATCTCCCCTTGAACGCCTCCAGGGTCGATGACTCAACCACCTCCCTGGGTAATCCGTTCCAATGACGAATGACTCGCTCGGTGAAGAACTTCCTCCTCACCTCGAGTCTGAACCTCCCCTGGCGCAGCTTGAGACCGTGTCCCCTTGTTCTGGTGCTGGTTGCCTGGGAGAAGAGGCCAACCCCCTCCTGGCTACAACCACCCTTCAGGTAGTTGTAGAGGGCAATGAGGTCACCCCTGAGCCTCCTCTTCTCCAGGCTAAACAATCCCAGCTCCCTCAGCCTCTCCTCATAGGGCTTGTGTTCAAGGCCTCTCACCAGCCTTGTTGCCCTTCTCTGGACACGCTCAAGTGTTTCGATGTCCTTCTTAAACTGAGGGGCCCAGAACTGGACACAGTACTCAAGGTGCGGCCTAACCAGAGCAGAGTACAGGGGCACTATGACCTCCCTGCTCCTGCTGGCCACACTATTCCTAATGCAGGCCAGGATGCTATTGGCCCTCCTGGCCACCTGGGCACACGCAAAGCCAATCAGATCCTGGGCTGCATCAGGAGAAGTGTGGCTAGCAGGTCGAGGGAGGTGATCCTCCCCCTCTACTCAGCCCTGGTGAGACCCCACCTGGAGTACTGTGTCCAGTTCTGGAGCCCCTATTACAAGAGGGATGTGGAGGTGCTGGAACGTGTCCAGAGAAGGGCCACGAGGATGATCAGAGGGCTGGAGCACCTCTCCTATGAGGACAGACTGAAGGAGTTGGGGCTGTACAGTCTGCAGAAGAGAAGGCTCCGAGGTGACCTAATTGTCGCCTTCCAGTATCTGAAGGGGGCCTACAGGAAGGCTGGGGAAGGACTTCTCAGGATATCAGGTAGTGATAGGACTAGGGGGAATGGAATGAAGCTGGAGGTGGGGAGATTCAGGCTGGATGTGAGGAGGAGGTTCTTCACCATGAGAGTGGTGAAACCTTGGAATGGGTTGTCCAGGGAGGTGGTCGAGGCCCCGTCCCTGGGGGTGTTTAAGAGCAGGCTGGATGAGGCTCTGTCCAGCCTGATCTAGTGTGGGGTGTCCCTGCCCATGGCAGGGGGGTTGGAACTAGATGATCCTTGTGGTCCCTTCCAACCCTGAATGAAACTATGAAACTATGAAACACTGCTGGCTCATATTCAGGTGGCTGTCGATCAGCACACCCAGGTCCCTCTCTGTTTGGGAGCTCTCCAGCCACTCCGACCCCAGCCTATAGCTCTGCATGGGAATGCTGTAGCCAAAGTGCAGCACTCGGCACTTGGACTTGTTGAAAGCCATCCCATTGGACTCTGCCCATCTGACCAGTCGGTCGAGGTCCCTCTGCAGAGCCTTTCTACCCTCTAACTGACTAACATCTGCCCCTAACTTTGTGTCATCTGCAAACTTGCTGATGACTGACTCTACCCCTTCATCCAGATCATCAACGAATATGTTGAAGAGGACAGGGCCCAGCACTGATCCCTGGGGGACACCACTGGTGACTGGCCACCAGCTGGATGCGGCACCGTTCACAACCACTCTCTGGGCCCGGCCCTCCAGCCAGTTCCTAACCCAGCACAGAGTGTAATGGTCCAATCCACGGGCTGACAGCTTAGTCAGCAGTTTGCTGTGGGGGACGGTGTCAAAGGCCTTGCTGAACTCTAGGTAGACCACATCCACAGGCCTCCCCACATCCACCAGGCGGGTCACCTGATCATAGAAAGAGATCAGGTTGGAGAGGCAGGATCTGCCCTTCCTGAATCCATGTTGTCTGGACCTGAGCCCTTGGCCATCCTTCAGGTGCGCAGTTATTGCCAGCAGGATAATCTGCTCCATCACTTTCCCTGGCACTGAGGTCAGGCTGACTGGCCTGTAGTTTCCAGGTTCCTCCATCCGACCCTTCTTGTGGATGGGGACCACGTTGGCCAGTTTCCAGTCATCTGGGACCTCACCGGTGAGCCAGGACTGGAGGAAAATGATGGAGAGTGGCCTAGCTAGCACATCTGCCAGCTCTCTCAGCACCCTAGGATGGATCCCATCTGGTCCCATGGACTTGTGAATATCCAAGTGGCTCAGCAGGTCCCGAACTAACTCCTCATGGATTTCCAGGGTATTACTCTGCTCCCCGACCCCAACGCCCAGCTCCGGAGACCACTCATCCTGAACTCCTGCCTTGCTGTTAAAAATTGAGGCAAAGAAGGTGTTCAGGACCTCAGCTTTATCCTCATCCTCAGTCACTGTGCTCCCCTCCAGGCCCACTAGGGAGTGCAGGTTCTTCCTGCCCCTCTTCTTATTGTTAATATATTTATAAAAATGCTTTTTATTGTCTTTATACAATACTATATACAAAAGACTGCTATGTAACCACAGCTACATAAGCAGGAACAGTTCACACTATATTATATTATTTAGATCACTTTTGGTCAATTCTACATTAAGAATTTGCGGAGTCTCTGAAACTGTAAGATTCTCCACCTAGGAAAGTCGTCAAAATTAAGTGCATAAATGCTACCTATCAAGGAGACTTTACACAGTCTGAGGGAATGTCTGAGACTGTCCAAAACTCTCACTATCAGTATGAGTTAGTTAGTGCTTTGTCTGACAGGAGTTCAATCAATCATTTTATCTCCAGTCAGTCCTCTGTTTCAAATTTGTGCATTGTCTTGTCTGTGCAGAGGTTATCTGGGAAGTTTCTAGGCAACACAGGGAACATTGTGGGTACATACAGGAACACTTCTCATACCCAGCCAAACAACAGCTATAGCTGTAGGGCAAACCTGAATTTCATTTTTATATCACAATTATAATTTCAATTCCATGCCAATGGAAGTACACAAATTACTTTGACAGGTAAGTGTGTAAAACAGAAGGAGCTAAAAATAATGCTTAGGGCTACTCCTTGGAAACGGAAGAGGAGTCTTTCAGTACTTTGCAGCCCTTATCCTGGCCTCTGTACTAAACAGAATAGATGAAAATCATAAAGCTAGAAATTGCTGTGCAACTACATGCACTTATCTCTGTGCCAGGCCACTTTAGGAATTTATTTACATTTGTATTTTGAAATGTGAAGGGTAAATTTGTGGCTATATTTTTTTTTTCCTTTTAACATGTCTCCGTCCTTATAAATACTCATAAAAGGCTTCTGAGATAAGGTCCTATTCATTTGCAGATTGCATTAGTACTTCTTCTCCCATTATTATGGACAACATTTTCTAAATGTGAATAATTCTCCTTCATAAACTCATGCCATGTGGCTTGGGTAAGTGCACTCTGCACCAGACTGAAAAAAAATAGATGGATGGCTGCTCCCAAAGAGTGGTGGTGAATAGAGTTAAATAGGCACCCAATCACTGGTGGTGTCTCCCAAGGCTCACTATCATCTGCATGAGGGGATTGAGTGTGTCTGTGTCAATCTGACAGAGATTTATAGCAGGAGCTGGACAAGTTAGATCAAGGCCACCTGAAGATCAAGAAGGCCAGGTGCCAGGTCCTGCACCTGCCTGGGTCACAACAACCTCATGGTAAGTTACAGCCTGGTTGGAAATCCGTAACTTGGACAGGGACCTGGGGGTACTGGCTGACAGTAACTGAACATGAGTCAGCAGTGTGCCCAGGTGGCCAAGAAAGCAAATGGCATCAAAACACTGTGGCTAGCAAGAACAGGCAGGTGATCATCTCCCTGTACTTAGCATTGGTGAGGCCACACCTCAAGCATTGTGTGCAGTTCTGGGTCCCTCACTGTAGGAAGGATATTGAGCTGCTGGAGCATGTCCAGAGAAGGGCAATGATGACTGTGAAGGGCCTGAAGCATATGACCTACAAGGAGCATCTGAGGGAGCTGAGGTTATTCATTGTAGAGTAAAGGAGGCTGAGGCAAACCCTTATCACTCTCTACAACTACCTGAAGGGAGGTTGAAATGAATGGGTCAGCCTCTTCTCCTTGGTATCAAGAAATAGGACTAGAGAAAGTGGTTGCAAGTTGCAGCAGGGATGGTTTAGGCTGTAAATTAGGGAATACTTGTTCACTGGAAGGGTTCTCAAACATTGGAATGGTCTGTCCAGGGCAGTGGTGGAGTCACCATCTGTGATCTGTTCAAGAGGCCAGTGGACCTGATCCTTAGGGACATGGTGTGTTGGACTTTCACTACTGGGTCAAAGGTTGGATGGATGGTCTTCAAGGTCTCTTCCAACCAGATATATTCTAAGCTTCTGTAATTAAAAAAACCCACCAAACAAACAGCAATCAACAACAACATAAAAACAACAATAAAACCTAAGCAGCCAGCTTTACATCATTTGTATTAATTATACTCGGTATTCCATTTGTTTTATGTGTAATTAAATACATTTTGGCAAAGATTAATTCTTATTGTTTCTTCAAAGGTTTTTTCATGGTAATTGATTCTGTTGCAGAACTAATTAAATATCATTCCAAAGTACTGTCCTTTAAATGTAATTACCTTTTAATGAAATGTATACATATTTCTCACTATTATTGTTTAACATCTAGCTACTTCTCTGTTTCTCTCTCTTCCACTTACTGCTATAATTATACTTTGCACTTCTGTAATGCTATTGACGTGGGAATCTTGAGAGAGACAAAAAAGTGCAGTTTGCTTTATACAGATTGGGTAATTGCAGGGTACAATATCCAAGTTTTAAAGAAATAGGTGTCAGGTTTTTGTACCCTGATATTTTGATGTTGGTCTTAGCACATTTTATTCATATTTGCCTGCAGATTTACATGTTCTGCACTCCACAAAGAAAACTGGAAATATTCATTCAATAATCAGACCAAAGAACAGCCTTCCCTAAAGAAAGGATACCAGAAGGTTCTTCTAAGTTCAAGCAGCTGACTTCCTTGCTGACCTGGTCCCTTTTATTAAAAAAAAAACAAACCCAACGCTTCTACATTTACCATAGCTACAGCTGGATAGCTGAGTGAGTAAGATTAATGAGATTAATGCTATCTATGTATTCTTCCTTAAAATGTTTCAGATTGCAGACCTCAACTCTGAACTCTGAAATAAACTGTCTTAAAAATATAGACCTTTCTGGCTTGACATTGGAAGTGAATATAAGATATCAGTTTCCTTACTGCTAGAACTTTCCTTCTGATCACCCCTGTTACATGTGGCTATCAAACATACAAATGGGTATTAAATCTAGCTGTAATTCATTGCAAAAAGTTTGATGGTCTGATGATATACAACTGCTACTCTAAACCCTAAAGACATAAGAAGTCCAGGATATTTCAATCCACAAGAGGGGGGTGGGGGGGTGGGGGGGGAGGAATAAATGTAAAACCCAAAGACTACAGGGATAATTCAAGAGGGTATACAAGTATTAAGGGATGGGATTGAGTAACTGAAGAATGATGATGTAAGCAACATGCTCTTAACTTACTTTTAGAAAAGGCTGTATCATCTTACAAATCTACTGGATATGTTAAGTAGCTGATATGTAAAATTAGCATAGATATAGTGGGCTTAGGGACCAGCTCAGCTTCCACCCAAGGCCACTTATGAATAATTATGAAATGTACATGTGTCTGGAAGCATAGAAGGTCACTAAACTACGCTAGGGCTGCTTCTATATATTTGTTTCTAATTTATCTGTGTTTGTTTCACTTATTTCTATCATCATTTGTCTTGCAAGAAATTAATGAAATTAGAGTTGAGGGGGTCCAGAGCTGCTGTTTTGAACTGTTGCTGGTTGTGGCATGTTGAAGAGTTGAGACCTACCATATATTCTTTGCAGATCCTCTATCAGTCATCTCCTATGCTTGAAGGGCTGCCTGGCCAGTCAGCACTGTTGTGGTAGAAATGTCTGGACACTGATAAGGTCTTGCCTGGAGAACTCTTTCCCTCTAGTTTGTCACAGATTCATCTGCAATTGTCTTCAGGGAAGACTTGAGCCATTTTGGTTTCCTATTTGAGCTTGAGCCTTTATGGGTGTCAAAGATTATTAGCTTTGCTTTGCTCTCAGGGGGCAGGTGTCCTTGGGATAAGAGAGTTTTACCTGTTGAAGGGACCTTACCTCACTCACAGTCTTACAATTTGTGTCTATGGTGCCATGTGTGATCCTTCTTGATAAGGGACTTAGAGAAGCATGGTGAGACTGCGTCTGTGCATTATTGGTTAACAACATCTTGTTCTCCTCCCTGTTCTGCCAAGGCCCTTTCTTTCAGCTCTGGCTCTTTTACATGAAAAGGAACTTTTCATAAACACCTTCTATCTGGAGTTCAGAGGAACATAATAGCAGTTTCTGGAGAAGAGTAGTAACTTATCTGAGTTTGACTAAAATTACTTTCATTTCTTGATTCTCCCTGTGGCAGAGCTGTGTGCCGGCATTTAGGATATTGAAAAATAATTTGGAAAGGGGGTATCCTTGTTCCTTGCTCCTTTAAAGAGCCTTTGAATCTTTTGCCAGGGGCAGTAGCAGGAGTTTAATTTGGGTTTGTCTCAGAGGCAGAACTGGCAATGGTTGTATAGCAAAAAAGAAGAGATTTAAACTAGATATAAGGAAGAATTTATTTTTTTTTACAGTGAGGGTGGAAACATTCAAGGTCAGTTTGGACGGGTATCCGAGTGACATAATCTAGTTGATGTTCCCTTACAACCCCAAACATTCCATGATTTCATGAAATTAATTCAAATTTGCTCCAGCTAATTGATTTAAGGACTGTGTTTCTATTATATCCTGAGCAATAAATGGGTGCAACTATGTGAACAAAATCAATCCAATGAAGCAGCATTTTATATCCCCTTTGTGCAGATACAAGTAGAAAAGTGTTGATATCATTGAGGAGTTTTTTTTAAGTTCCTCCTAAAAAATGAAAATCAATGTTCTCAAATTGGTCTGCCTTTCCTGAAATTGCATCACTTTCACATCTGTACAAAATGTAATTGACTTTTGCTAGTGCTTTATATAGACATGTTATATCTTCTTCTGTTTGGATGTTTAATAGCACATGAATGTTGGGTTGATGTATTGACATAGATTACTATACAGTATGCAGAAATACTATTCCTTATGAACGAAAGTGTGCAAATGAGTTGAAGGGTGAGTGATAGCTCACAAAGTCAAATTAAGGTGAATCAGCAAACTTAAAATTGCATATGACTGATTATTGCACCTATGTGCTTCATCATTAATGTGGAAGATGTGCATGAAAATAGTCTTTGCTATCTAGATATCACAATTTGGCTTTATACATTCAATCAAAGGGAATCCATAATTTGCCTAATAGTGTTGTATTACTAGAGTTGGCTCCTGAATCCTCTTTCCAAAATTGTTATCTGAAAAGGAGAAGCTTGGGATTTTTTTTTAGTTTTTGTTTGTTTGTTTGTTTGTTTTTAACCAACCAGACTTATCTGTCAAATAAAGGTTTCTGAACAGAGATTTCTCAACGCAGGTTATGCTGTATTTCAAATGGTGTGGGGAGTATGAACTTCTTCAATTAATAATAAGAAAATAATTATGTCATTAATTTATGAAGAGAACGGCACAGATTCCTAAGTGCTCTTACATGCATGGCTGACTAGAATACTGTATTTGAGAAGTAGTGCAATGGTAAAAAGAAGCAGCATTTCTTCACACTCAGAGGTACTTGGTATTACACAATGAATATCATAAGTAGGCTCCAGAGTGCCCCACTGAAAACAAACAATTTTGATTTTGCTGAATGCAATAGGGGAAGCAAAATCTCATGGTTTTGCAGTTTATATTAATTCTATAGGTCTCAAACTGTCAGACTGTTTAAAATTTAACAATCAGAAATTTAGATGATCAGTTGAAGCTATTATTCCTGGACAGCAGTACTGAATAGCCAAAAAAATAGATGTTCTGGAGTTACCAAGATAGTATTTTCTGTCTGCTTATAAAAGTAGCATGTTGGATTTTTCTCAGTCTGTACTGAAGCCAGTGCCAGTCATTAAATCATAATCAGAAAAATCACTAACTATTGGGGTGGGTTTTTTTTGTTCACACGTCAAGGCCAAAAGCACATTACTGAAGCCTTCTATTTTAAAATTTTATGCAGACTGATGATCACATAGGAAACTCAGAAACCATGTGTAGAATTGTAATTATTCCAGATAAATTTTCTTCATAACTCAAAGTAAGTTATTATAAAACTATGTCATCTTTTTTATGCAGGTTTAACAGTAAATCAGTGGACTTACAGTTGGTAAGATATGGAGTAGTGCTGCAGCCAGATTGTTTAACTGTTTGACCAGTATATAAAATGTGCACAGAGGGTTTATAAGAACATTTTGTAGGGCTCTTTTCATTGTAATTCTAATGCGGACTGAGGACATGGTAGAAGTAAAGTGTATCACCTGGATGTCTATTTGTTGTAGACATACCACACCAGCTAAACTAGGATAGAAAGCTACAGTTTGTAGCTTAGCAAGAACATGTTAAGCTAGGATATTTGTATCTATATATAGAGAATGAGTAAGTTTAGCAGCTCATTCCTCTACTAATATGCAGAAAGTTATATGTTTGTTCTCTTTACTTTACTAGGAGTTGCAGCGTACAATTAACCTAAAGAGAAATAGTCCCCAGAACCTGATGAACAATATTTTGTGCTAAGTTTCTTCATCTTCCAAAACTCCAGAAGGGGAAAAGATACCGGTACTTTTTCATTTTATTGAGCAGACCTCACTTGGAAGTAAACACGTCTGAGGAGGATGACAGAAGATAGATATGGCAAATTTCCTATCTGTGACTCCCATTTTAAAATCCAAATAAAACATTCATGATGCAACTTTTCATGGTGTGCTTTTCTAATATGTGCAGCTGAATGTGTTTAAGGCATACCAAGTACATTCAGAGAGCCTGCTCTAAATAGTTGACGATGCTGCACCTGTATTAGGCTACACCACTTCATGCAGACATATGTGCTGGGATATCTATCACAAACATATCCTTTGCAAACAAATCCAGGTAAGAAGGTAAGTGAAAAGATCTGGAGAAAAGGCAACTGTGTTGTGTATTATGTTGCCGTGTTAGTGTTGCTCACTCATTTTTTCAATGTTTTGCATTATTTTCTGTTTCAGTGTTCACCATGTCCTGATGAATACACCCATACAGGATATAAACCTGCAAAATAACCTTCATCATTCTCGCACTTTAACACCTGGTACAAGAAAACATCACTGCAACTGAAAGCAATGTCATTTTAAAGTCCAAAAACTTCAGACAGCATAGCATAGAATTTATATCTCCATTACTCACCACAGAAACCTAAGACTCTGTCATCTTTGGCATCTCCCTCAGGCAAATGTTCTTTTTCATGTTCCCACTAAGATCCCAGATCAACAAAATACAAGATGCCTCGCATCTTTCATGCTTATTCAGCCCTAGGAAATACCAGTTTTCAATTTTAACTTTACCTTGACAGCTGCAGAATGGGTCAACAGCATCCTATATCACCAATAATCATAATAAATGGTTGCCTTGATAAATAAAGACCAGCAAGTCCAACAGTTCACTTCCAAAGTAACATCCATCAGAGATGCAACAGAAGCTTTCCAGATTTCAGGCCCATACTATTTTATTTTTATTTCGAGCTGCAAACTCTTTCAGTACAGACATTCTGCAAAACCTTCTATGCACTGGAAACTCTTTTCCTGCAATTTACAGGCTGATTCAAACACTAGATGTCAGAAATCACCAGCAACTTGCTGGATGCTTCTGAACCTTAAACTGCTGTGCTGTCATGTAAGTCATCCTCCCCACAAAGGTCCTTGCTGTTACTTTCCATCTAACACCAATCTGTTGTAACATGGCACATCTATTGTGTTTCACAAAATGTCACAGGGAGGAGAAAAAAAGTGATTTTTTTTTTAATTAATAATTATTGTTGGAAAAAACTTTGAATATGACAAAATCTTTCTACAGTGATGAATTCACCTGAGAAGGAACTAATATATGTGTTATATTTATACATATGTACTTACATACCTATATATATATCTCTATATATCTACTTACATATATATATTAGAATAAACTTTATTAGAATAAACCAAACCAGGTTGGAAGAGACCTTCAAGATCATCGTGTCCAACCCATCAACCAATCCAACCCACCCAAACAGCTAATCCATGGCACCAAGTACCCCATCAAGTCTCCTTCTGAACACCTTCAATGACGGCGACTCCATCACCTCCCCGGGCAAACCATTCCATAGCGCAATCACTCTTTCTGTATAGAACTTCTTCCTAACATCCAACCTGAACTTCCCCTGGCGCAGCCTGAGACTGTGTCCTCTTGTTCTGGTACTGGCTGCCTGGGAGAAGAGACCATCATCAGCATGTCTGCAACCTCCCTTCAGGTAGTTGTAGAGAGTGATAAGGTCACCCCTGAGTCTCCTCTTCTCCAGGCTGAGCAACCCCAGCTCCCTCAGCCTCTCCTCATAGGGCTTGTATTCCAAACCCCTCACCAACTTTGTTGCTCTTCTCTGGACTCGTTCCAGCAAGTCAACATCCTTCCTATGTGTGTGTGTGTGTGCATATATTAAATTTCTCTACACATAGTGATTTTATTTGTTTTTACAAAAAAAAAAAAAAAAAAAAAAAAAAAGGGAAAAGTTAGGGATTTATGAACAGTTTCTTTCTCAGTCTTAAGGAAAAGTGTTAACATCTATTGTTTATTAGATATCTGACCAGGATTGTGTAAAAGTGAGGAAGTTCATTGTGTCCATGAACACAAATAGCATTTTAAATTTTATTAAATAGGAGTGCTGTATTTACACTGCATGTTAGCCCAAAGATTAATTCTACTTTCAGTTCATTTAGTGAGAGCTCATTCAGACCTGAAAAATTTCTTCTACTTCTAGGATCAGTCTAGGTAAAGCTCTAGGTTTATATGCAGTATGTTGTAATGGTTTAACATAGGGGCTAACCTACCTGCTCCCCCCACACAAGTGAGGGGAAAATTAACACACACAACTGAGGGTTGAGACAAAGAGCTAACAGTTTAATATAACATAAGATATCATAATCAGAATGCATAATTACCTTAGTCAGTAATCTAATTAATCTGAGGGAGCAGGGGCTGCTTAGCCTGGAGAAGAGGAGGCTCAGAGGAGACCTTATTGCTGTCTAAAACTACCTGAAAGGAGGTTGTCTCTGGGTGGGGGGTTGGTCTCTTCTCCCAGGCAACCAGCACCAGAACAAGATGACACAGTCTCAAGCTGCAGCAGGGGAGGTTCAGGCTGGATGTTAGGGAGAAATTCTTCCCAGAAAGAGAGATTGGCCATTGGAATGGGCTGCTCAGGGAGGTGGTGGCCTCATCTTCACTGGAAGGGTTTAAGAAGAGACTTGATGGGGTGCTTGGTGCCATGGTTTAGTTGTTGGGTGATAGGTTGGACTCGATGATCTTGAAGGTCTTTTCCAACCTGGTTAATTCTATTCTATTCTATTCTATTCTAGTCTAGTCTAGTCTATTCTAGTCTAGTCTAGTCTAGTCTAGTCTATTCTATTCATACAATGCATGATTACCTTAGTTTAGACTTGGAAGCACAGTGAAATACAAGGAAAAACCCATATAAAACAGAAAATCAAAGCCAGCAGCTACTCAACTTCCACTGCCATGTCTGCAGAAGAAAGACAATACCCAAGAATTTGGAATCCAGAAGCAGTAACCAGAACAGGAATTTTTGTTGTGGACAGCTATCCTCAGCTTCATTGGTACTTATCTCTGAGTCTTGGTTTGAGTTAGAACAGAACAAAATTCTGTTTAGTGTTTTCCCTTTTCAGCTCAGCCTCTTCTAAGTAACTTTCTGAAATTAAAGGCACATTTTTGCAGACAGTGCCTGCTTCTAGCTGTGATAAAGATCTGTATTTCTAGGTAGTACCAAGGATTCATATGCAGACCAAGGTCACTGCTAAATCTTCTGTGTTGCATTGAGGGTGCAGAGTAAAAGGCAACACTTGCAGTGAGGAGCAGCCAGTTCAGGTGAAGCTATACAGACCAACAAGGTATTCTGTTCCATATATATCCTATTCAGTATAAAGCTGAGGGATCACAAGGGTCAAAATCTTCCTCTTCGCTCTCTCATTCAATGGCCAGTGTCTAAGGAGGTTGCATGTCCATTCTGCATTGATGTCAATCCATGAGTTCCTGAATCCAGTTCCAGAATCTTCTGAATCTGGTTCCCATCTGCAACCATGTCTAGGAATTCTGCTGCAGCATCAGTGTTGAAGGTGACTAAATGTCATGAGGGAGCTGGCTTTGATATTGGTTTTGTATATATCTGTATATATTCCATTTTATTATTATTTTTATGTAAGTAGTTTTAGTTTTCTTTTTCAGTTCCTCAGTTTCTATTTTCTTTCTCTTCTATTTGGGAAGGGAGAGAGGCTGGTAGAGAGTGTCTTTCATTCATTTAGTGGCTAGCCCAGCCCTGATCCTTGATACTCTCACAACGTGTCAAATGGCTACTCAGGCACAAAAATATCTTCATGTATATTCTCTGTAGGCTGAAAATTAGCCTACTAGTACTTATGTCTCCCCTTGGGTATTACCAATTCACTGTTTGATTAAAAGGCTAACAGACCTAATAGGAGTTGTAAGTGATCACTGGGGAACAAAAAATAATAAAAAATGTAATGTCAGTAGCCTCTACATCAGATGCCCCTTTGTAGCCTTTACTTCTTGCCCCTCAGTTTAAGAAGGACATCAAAACACTTGAACGTGTCCAGAGAATGATAATGAGGCTAGTGAGTGGCCTCAAGCACAAGCTATATGAGGCGAGGCTGAGGGAATTGGGATTGTTTAGCCTGGAGAAGAGGAGGCTCAGGGGTGACCTTATTGCTCTCTACAACTACCTGAAAGGTGGTTGTAGCCGGGAAGGGGTTGGTCTCTTCTCCCAGACAACCAGCACCAGAACAAGGGGACACAGTCTCAAGCTGCACCAGGGGAAGTTTAGGCTTGAGGTGAGGAGAAAGTTCTTCACACAGAGAGTCATTCGACATTGGAATGGGCTGGCCAGGGAGGTGGTGGAGTCACCATCCCTGGAGGTGTTCAAGAGGGGATTGGACGTGGCACTTGGTGCCATGGTCTAGTCATGAGGTCTGTGGTGACAGGTTGGACTCAATGATCTTTGAGGTCTCTTCCAACCTTGGTGATACTGATACTGTGATAATTTTATTTGCTTGCTTGTTGTTTTTTCTTGATTCCATACACCCTACTACTGGCTGCACAATCACTTATCTTTTTTAATGCAGTTATGAAACCAGTATAGAGGTGTTTGACCCACATATTTTGAAGCCACAATACAGGATTTCTTTCACCTAACATTAGACATTTACAGCACAGACTGCAACATATAAGTCAGTTATCCTTAGATTCCTTTCTACTGGAGACACTTAATCACTTAGAGATGATTCATCTCACCTTTGTTAGACATCTGTTTTAGGATTAATCTACAACTGCTCAGTTTAATCCTATCTAATATGACTTTAGAGTAGTAAGACTATTAAAGACTTAGGAATAAATGTAAATATTACTAACTTTTCTTTTTTTTTTTTCTGCAAGCCTCCTTTGATGAAATAAGGAGAATTAGAACTTCTAATGTCTTTTCTGACAGAAAGTGCTAATACTAGGAAAATGAACAAATCAAGCCTCTGGATTAAGCAGGTTTCTTCATGCAGTGTGGGATCCAGTGACTTATTAAATATATTTCATTTCTGCTTTAATTACTGATAGTAAGTACAAAAATATTAATAAGAATTATTTATTTCCTGGATTTTTTTAAAGGACAGACCCAATACAGGGAAGTATGAACACAGTTATATTTAACTTTCTTTATGAGTGATTTGACTAGATGATCTGATCTCTTAATGAAGGATTATTTGTTAAATATTCATGTCAACAATTTATAGAACCAAATAATTTCTTCCACTAATATCATAGAATCATAGAATTATTAGGGTTGGAAGGGACCTCAAGGATCATCAAGTTCCAACCCTCCTCTCATGGGCAGGGACACCTCATGCCACATCAGGCTGTCCAGAGCCACATCCAGCCTGGCCTTAAAAGACTCCAGGGATGGGGCTTCTACTACCTCCCTGGGCAACCTGTGCCAGTTTCTCACCACCCTCACAGGGAAGAATTTCTTCCTAACATCCAATCTGAATCTATGCATTTCTACGCTTTGTTCCATTCCCCCTAGTCCTATCACTACCTAACACTCTAAAAAGTCCGTCACCAGCTTTCTTGTAGGCTCCCTTCAGATACTGGAAGGCCACAATTAGGTCTCCTCAGAGCCTTCTCTTCTCCAGACTGAGTAGTACAAAGCTTCTCAGTCTGTCCTCATAGGAGAGGTGCTCCAGCCCTCTGATCATCCTTGTGGCCCTTCTCTGGACACATCCAGATCCTTCCTGTAACAGTAGTACTCCAGGTGGGGTCTCACCAAAGCAGAGTAGAGGAGAATTACCTCCCTTGACCTGCTGGTTATACTTCTCTTGATGCAGCCCAGGATGTGATTGGCTTTCTGGACTGCAAGTGCACACTGCTGGCCCATGTTGAGCTTCTCATCCACCAGCATCCCAAGTCCGTTTCTTCAAGGCTGCTCTCAAGCCAGTCACTGCCCAGCTGGTGCTTGGGATTGCCCTGACCCAGATGCAGGACCTTGCATTTGTTCTTGTTGAACATGAGGTTGGATTGGGCCCACCTCTTCAGCCTGTCAAGGTCCCTCTGGATGCCATCCCTTCCCTCTTGCATGTCTGCTGCACCACACAGCTTAGTGTCATCAGCAAACTTGCTGAGGGTGCAATCAATGCCACTGTCCATGTCACCAACAAAGATGTTAAACAAGACAGGTCCCAGGACTGATCCCTGAGGGACTCCACCTGTCACTGGCCTCCACGAAGGCTTTGCTGAGGTCCAGGTAAATTATATCAGTTGCTTGGCCTTCATCTATTAATGTTGTGACCTTGTCATAGAAGGCCACTGGGTTTGTCAGGCAGGATTTGCCCTTGGTGAAGCTGTGCTGATTGTACTCACTTCGTTATTCTTCTGTCTCAGCAGTTCCTCCAGGTGGAACTCCTCCAGGATCTCCTCACTAAATCTAAGATCTCTTTTGAATGAGTAAAGTGATATCTTATATCAATACAATAAAAAAAAAAATAAAAAAAGAAAGGAAGCAAAGCTTTAAATTGATATTCATCTAGAAAACAACTCAGTCTGGGATTAGAAATTATAGAAATCTCTTATAACACATGCATTTTATCCAGCCCTTGCTTTCTAACAATAGTTGCCATAACTACTGCTATATTATTTCTCATATATTTCCTTCATCATCTTTATACATAACAGACAAAAATACCTACTACATGGAAAAATTGCAAGCTGCTACATATGCTGTAAAAAGGCACGTGAAGTAGGTAGGTGAAGTAGAAATGAGCATAGGTGAGTGAGCAAATACTATCAGTTAATTAGAACTCACATGTATAGAGATTTCATGTAAGTGTTCTGCCTACTTAAGTCAGCCCACTTTAAAAGTCAGGCTACTGAATCTACTGTTTATTCTGAGGGCATTATATCTAAAGACAATGATTTTCTCCAATGCTATTAGTCTAATGGTCTGTACATCTGTAATCTGTATGTTGCTCTTCCTGGAAAGATTTATGGCGTGACCAATTTAGCCCCTTCTACAGTCTTTCCCATATGTGCTCTAGCTCTCTCTAGTTGTCGCCAATATGTTCTAGAAAAATAATGATAAAATAATAATAAACCAAACAACAAACAAACAAACAACCTTCTAAAGGTATCACTGCTGTTGCTCATTCACCATCTGGAAGTGGGAAAGGCAATTAACGTACACATCAAACTCTAAAATAGTTACCAACGATGTTATTCTCAGTTAGGGATGGAAAACCATCTTCAATATAAAGTGAGGTGACTGAGAGAAGATGAGCTCAAGGTATATGGCCAGAAGATCAAGGAAGGTGATTCTCCCTCTCTACTCAGCTCTGGTGAGACCCCACCTGGAGTACTGCATCCAGTTCTGGAGCCCCTATTACAAGAGGGATATGGATGTGCTGGAACATGTCCAGAGAAGGGTCATGAGGATGATCGAAGGGCTGGAACACCTCTCCTATGAGGACAGACTGAAAGAGTTGGGGCTGTTCAGTCTGGAGAAGAGAAGGCTCTGAGGTGACCTAATTGTATCATAGTACAGTCCCCACAGACTGGAAAAGGGGAAACATTGCCCCCATCTTCAAAAAGGGTAAGAAGGAGGAACCAGGGAACTACAGGCCAGTCAGTCTCACCTCTGTGCCCGGAAAGATCATGGAGCAGATCCTCCTGGAGGCACTACTGACTCAGAAGAATAGTGAAGAGGTGACTGGGAACAGTCAGCATGACTGTTTCTATGAACAGGTGACAATATTAATAGATGAGGGGCGAGCAACTGATGTCGTTTACCTGGACCTGAGCAAAGCCTTCCACACTGTCCCGCACCACATCCTGGTCTCCAAACTGGTAACACATGGGTTTGATGGGTGGACCACTAGATGGATAAGGAACTGGCTTGATGGCCGCACCCAAAGAGTGGCTGTCAATGGCTCCATGTCCCAGTGGAGGCCAGTGACAAGCAGAGTCCCTCAGGGATCAGTCCTGACCTGTCTTGTTCAACATCTTTGTTGGTGCCATGGACAGTGGCATTGAGCACACCCTCAGCAAGTTTGTTGGTGACATCAAGCTGTGTGGTGCAGCAGACACGCTGGAGAGAAGGGATGGCATCCAGAGAGACCATGACCAGGCTGGAGAGGTGGGCACAAGCCAACCTCAGGAGGTTCAACAAGAGCAAGTGTAGGGTCCAGCATCTGGGTCGAGGCAATCCCAGGCACAAATCCAGGCTGGGCAGTGACTGGCTGGAAAGAAGCCCTGAGGAGAGAGACTTGGGGGTGTTGGTGGAAGAGAAGCTCAACATGAGCTCTCAATGTGCACTTGCAGCCTGGAAAGCCAATCAGATCCTGGGCTGCTCAGCTCTGGTGAGACCCCACCTGGAGTACTGCATCCAGTTCTGGAGCCCCTATTTCAAGAGGGATATGGACGTGCTGGAACGTGTCCAGAGAAGGGCCACAAGGATGATCAGAGGGCTGGAGCACCTCTCCTATGAGGACAGATTGAAAGAGTTGGGGCTGTTCAGTCTGGAGAAAAGAAGGCTCCAAGGTGATCTAATTGTGGCCTTCCAGTATCTGAAGGGGGCTTACAAGAAGGCTGGGGAGGGACTTCTTAGGATATCAGACAATGACAGGACTAGGGGGAATGGAATGAAGCTGGAGGTGGGGAGATTCAGTCTGGATGTGAGGAGGAAGTTCTTCACCATGAGAGTGGTGAAGTCCTGGAATGGGAGGTGGTTGGGGTTCCATCCCTGGAGGTGTTTAAGACCAGGATGGATGAGGCTCTGGCCAGGCTGATCTAGTGTGGGGTGTCCCTGCCCCACAGGGGGCAGGGGAGTTGGAACTAGATGATCCTTGTGGTCCCTTTCAACCCTGATACTACTATGATATTTTTCTCCAACATCTTTGCTACTGGGCTAATACTTTTGTGCTTTTTTACCCAGCATGTTAGATTTTGTAGACCCTGTGTCAAATATATAGGTGCTCTGACTACATAAGGAAATGAGCCATTCTGTTCAGGACTCCAAGTCTTGCTAGGCACCTAAATATGCATAAATTACATGCCAAAATATGTTGACTTTTAAAATATTTTAGTAGAAATTGTCTTACTTAGATTTGACCATCAAGATGCTTCTGGCTGTGTTCAGCATTTAGTGGAAAGTCTAAGGTCTTGTAGGATCTTGTTTGTTTGTTTCTAATGATGTCTCCTGGAATATTAGTGAAACAATGAGCAATTTTTACAGAGATACCATTGGCTGCCACTTGACCAATGTGGAAATTGATGGTTATAAAAGTTTATAAACAGGAAGACACTTTAAAATAATCCTCAAAACAATTTGTAATGCAGGGTAGTAAAAGCATGGGGAAAAAAAATGTATCCACATAGAAATGGAATAACAAGAACCTTTTGAGATGTATATGGCAGGCCTGTCTACTCCTTCTCTTCTTCATTATTTACCACCTGGTATGTTATCCTGAATCACCAATACACACAGCTTATAAATTACTGTTGATTTATTTATTTGTGAACTGCATAACTTCCCAATTTCTGTATGGTTTACATAGATATTTTTCATTCAGTATTTTGGCACTATGACTTTTGTAGAGGCTTTGCTATCAATTGTCCATCAGAAAGTCAAAGGTCTTTGCCTGAAAGCACTTTACCCTAAAGGGAGTTTGTCTGAGGCATGTGATTTTCTTTACATAAGGAAGAAAATCCTAAGCAAACAACTGGAGGCATATCAAGTAACTTAGAGAAATGTAACTTTCAGTCCTTACTTCATGGCAGAGAAAGTAACAACAGCTATATAAAGTTAATCTCTCACTGCTTCTTCCCTCACTGCAGACTAGAGCTATCAAATTCTGGGATAAAAGGGTTAAAGGACTTAATTTTTTTCTTAAAGAGTCAGCATGTTCCATATTTCTCCTTTCCACAGAAGAGAACAGTAGTTCTGTAGACTGAGTCAAATTTTATTTGAACATTCAGCAAAGCAAATGATTACTTTGGATAACGGTTTATAATGATAAGATGTCAGCTAATAGACGTGATTAGAACTGAGTCAGCAAATAGTTCTGCTTTTTCCTTTATAGGACTTGAGTACATAGAAATGACTGTGAAATGCTGAGAATGGACAGAAAAAAAAATGGGCTGGTTTTGTCCACAAGTAAAAATCTAAATCAGGAAGAAGTCCATCTTGCTTTATGTTTCGATTCATTATAATGGCTTATAATGATGTAAAAAGTTTTTTTCATAAATAACTTTTGTCTCCTATATAGAAAGAATTTTCAAACTTTGTGTGGCTAATCTCAGATTAATACTGCCTGTTTTAGTTTGTATATTTATTGGCCAGAAATATGATAAAGTGTTAATATTATTTATTACAGCATCACAGTATCACAGTATAACTAAGGTTGGAAGAGACCTGAAGGATCATCGACTCCAACATATCAACACAGACCCCATGACTAGACCATGGCACCAAGTCCAGTCCCCTCTTGAACGCCTCCAGGGACAGTGACTCCACCACCTCCCTGGCCAGCCCATTCCAACGCCTAGCAACTCGCTCGGTGAAGAACTTTCTCCTCACCTCGAGTCTAAACCTCCCCTGGTGCAGCTTGAGACTGTGTCCCCTTGTTCTGGTGCTGGTTGCCTGGGAGAAGAGACCAACCCCTTCCCGGCTACAACCACCTTTCAGGTAGTTGTAGAGAGCAATGAGGTCTCCCCTGAGCCTTCTCTTCTCCAGGCTAAACAATCCCAGCTCCCTCAGTCTCTCCTCATAGGGCTTGTGCTCAAGGCCTCTCACCAGCCTTGTTGCCCTTCTCTGGACATGTTCAAGTGTTTCGATGTCCTTCCTAAACTGAGTGGCCCAGAACTGGACACAGGACTCAAGGTGCGGCCTAACCAATGCAGAGTCCAGGGGCACAATGACTTCCCTGCTCCTGCTGGCCACACTATTCCTAATGCAGGCCAGGATGCCATTGGCCCTCTTGGCCACCTGGGCACACTGCTGGCTCATATTCAGATGGTGGAGAAGCCACCACCTGAAGATGAGAATGACAAACAAAAAGGGACTAGTGGAGAACATTAGGGTTGGTTGGAACCTTGGCAGTAGTGATCATGAGAAGACAGAGTTCAGGATCATGGGTAGGAGGCACAAAACAAGAAATAGTATTGCAGCCTTGGAATTCAACAAGGCTAACTTTCTCTTCAGGAAACTGCTTAGAGAAATCCCTTGGATTAGGGCTCTGAAAAGAAGAGGGGCTCAAAGAGCTAGCTGATATTCAAGTACCATTTTTTCCAAGCTCAAGATCAGTGTATCCCTAAAAGCAAGAAATTAGATAAGGGAAGCAGGAGGCCAGCATGGTTAGGCAGGAAGCTTCTGAAAAACTCAAGTGGAAGACGAGAGTTTACAGTATGTGGAAGAAGGGACTGACTACTTGAAAAGATTACAAGAATATTGTCAGAGTATGCAGGGGTGACACAAAGAATACCAAGGCCTCCTTGCCACTGAACCTGGCTATGGATATCAACAGGAAGGATTTATTTATGAACATCAGAGGCAAAAGAAAAAATAGAGAAAATGTGGGCCTGCTGTCAGATGAGGCAGCTCCCATGTTGATGAAGGATGCAGAGACTGAATGCTTTCTTTGCTCTAGTCTTTACTGCTCAGATCAACCCCCAGGAGCCCCTGAATTTGGAGACTAAAGAAAAAGCCTGGAGAAAGGAGGACTTTCCCTTGGTTAAGGAGGATCAAGTCAGAGATCAATTAAATGAACACAAGTTCATGGGTTGTGAGTATAGAATTTAGATTAAATCATCCTCAGTTAAGGATTCCTTTGGTTTCATAATTTGCATGAAATGGACATTTAAGATGACAACTTGAAATCATTTTAATTTGTTGGTAGGGTGGAATTCTGCAATTCAACTCCATATTCTAAAATTATTTTGCTCTTTTCATAAAAGCAATATTTAAAATGATAAATGGAAAGTCTCCTCTCTTACAGTAGTTACTGATAGCTAGAAAAAGCCATTTTGCCCATTTTCAGTAATTTCAGAGATGCTGCAAGCAGCATTTCAGCAAAGGAATTAAGTTTATGACATCCAAATACAGAGGCTAAACCCCTGGCCACTTCATCTTTAATAGGATTTTTTTCTTTGCTAGGCATTTTTTTCCCATGTGTTGGTGATGGTTTTGCAAGTGACGAAGGAAAACTAAACTGAATTAATTAATTAATAATTGATCTGCCTTAATCACAATACAAACACATAATGAATAGAAACATCATTCTAGTAGTAAAAAAAATTTTATCTACACAAACCTAAAATAGAAGTATTGCCAAATCTGCTAGAAAGGCTGGACACTTCAGAGAGCTCATTTTGCTCTTAAGACATACTCTGTAAACAAACAACTCAATTAGTACAAACTCTTATTTGTTGTTCTTTTTCTAATTTTTTGCTTTGTAGCTATTGCTGCTTTTAACTGGGAGACCAAAAATCTATTTCCCTGCTGTCACGCAAGACAGGACTATATTTCCAAGCATAGAAGAGTGTTTCTGCTAATGTTACTACTATCTCACAGAGAGTTTCTTATGTGGATTTTTTTATAGCTCTCAAAAGCATCTTTCGCCAGATTAGCCATTTTGGCAGAATCCACTTAACTATGGCGTGGTCTATGCCAACAGAAAAAGAAAAAAAAAAAGGAAACAAAAAAACCACCTTTAAATAAGAAAAACTGGGTTTTTTTCTTTAAGCAAGTTTGGCTACAGATATCCTAGTAAGCATGCTTGGTAATGCTCTAGGGCAGAGGCTATTTGGCACAGAACAGTCTAAGGTAATGAACTTTCTCCGTCTTCACACTACGGTGACTCTAAGCAAAGCCCCAGTGGAGGTGGTCCCTTTATATATTAAATGACAGATGATGCCTAGGAATTGTTCAGAAAATTTCTAGCTGGAGTAGGATAAATACATCTTAGGCAAAAGTTGACGCATACCCAATTATATTCCAATGCTGGGCAAGATTTACTGTATCAGTGAAGTTACAACTTCTATGTCTCTGCAAAGAATTTATTCAACAAAGCAACATTGTTTGAGTGTATGAATGCACATGTAGGACTTTATTTTATTTTTTTCATGGTCTTAACTGATGTAGATATGCTGGGGGAAAAAAAGGCATAGTGTTTGTTACATCTAGTAACAAAGAGTACATGAAAAACCTACTCTGCAAAAACAAAGCTAAAGCACTTGCATTGAAGAGATCAGAAGTGCTAATGTGTCTTTTCTGTGGACTTTTTTTAGCAGTGTTTACTTCTCTCATGTACTATCAGAAGTTTTCAGACTAGCAGCGTGGGAGGAAACAGCATGTAGCAGTACCAGTGATTACAAGAAAAGTGAATCAAGGCCAGGAACTAGTAGACAGTGTGAGACATTTCTTGCCAAGCAGAGAATCTTGCAAACTCACAGCTGGCTTCCTACTTATCTGGCACCAGAGGATATCAATGACCAGACTGATGAAATGTATAAGCATGAGAAACACAGTTAACATGGCAGTCAGTGCACTGAAAAAGCAAAAGAGATTCGGAGAAAGGCACTGATCACAGAACAAACCTGCAGTGGTGTGTATGTACCAAAGGACAAGATCCCCAGCTCTATCAACTCCTTTGATAGCCACAGTTAATAATGGTTTTCTGATTCTGGGTGCCACCATCCTGGTCTTGTGCTGTAGGAAATGCCTTGTAATTTTCCCTGCATCTGAAAACAATAGTGGTGATCTCCTCTGTCAGACGTGTCCACTGATACAGATTCAAATTCCTTCACCTGGCATTGCAATAGAGAAGTAAGCAGCTTTCATTACACCTGGAATGACAAACAGGAGGTGAACAAGAAATTACCTAAAAAAAGAGCCCAAGTCTATAAAAGTGAGAGGAAGGGTATGGCTAACACAAAGAACTCTCTAGAAAAGGATAATTCTGATTTCTTATAAGAGAAGAAAGAGTATCTCCAGTTCTGAACTGTTCATTTGCCTAAGCTGACTTATGTTATGCTTCATCTTATTAAACAGGGGAGCAAAGACAAATAATGACAGCTGAAGGAAACCAGGTAAACTAACTGGACTCACTTGAGCATCCTGTCACAGGTCCTTCCAGGTTTGTCAAATGTATCAGCCTATTGTCCAGCTGTGAAGGACATTAACATGTATCAATATGAGTTAGAGGAAGCTCTTCAGAAGACTGAACATCTGGAGGGAGGTTACTGCCTATGGAGTGTGTTCTTACGGGATGCTTGGGAAGAGTCTTCTTATTGTCCCAAGAATTATTATGAGATGTTTAGGAAAAAGGACTAAAAGGAGCAAAAGGAAGAGAATAAGGTGGTTTGGGGAGAAGCCAACATAGGAAAATAGAGGTGAGAGAAGTCAAAAGAGATGAGTCACTTTTAAACAGTTTGCTGTTCTTGTCTGACCATGCCTTGTGCCCGAAACCACACTTTGTACTTTCTTTTTGCTAGACTCCATTTCTAACTACTTTTGTCAGTGAAAGGAAATCTAGAGAGAAGATTAAGGCCCTTAGAATTGAGTGGAAATAATAAGTTGTATTTGAAAAGGTTTCTTGTCTGCAGAATTCAGGTCTTTGGATGGTAAATAATGACAAGAAAAAATGTTAGTGGTTGATTTTTGTCTGGGTGGTTGTGAGAGACTAAAAGTTGGCTCTCCTGGTGTGACTCAACAAAGATAAAATCACTTGCTGCTTGCCCAGACAATAGCTGATATGTGTTGGGGAGAACCACTGGAAGGAAGGTGCAAAGATCATGTAGGAATCCTGTCTACCAATCCTGGATGCAAATCACCTTACGATTGCATCGTGATAACACTGTACTGCAGCTGGCCTAGAACAATGGACCAAAGGACCCAGCCATTAAGCCTTCAGGACAAGACCTAAGGATGAACTCCTGGCCCCTGAATTCCTGAGGGACAATACTTGGACACATACCTAAGGACCAAAAAACTGTATAAAAGACTTGAGCAACTACTGGCTTGGGGAAGAAAAATGTGGGGGACTGTGTCTCCCGGACTGGATGATTAAAGAAAGAAAAGCACAGGAGAAAAATGAAAAGCACAGGAGTAAAATGAAAACACAGGAGAAGGACCATGCCACTGAGAAGGAAAAGCCTGGGACAATGCTGCTTCAGAGAAAAGAGGCCGTGGAGCCTGGAAGAAGCAGACTGAACCCTATCTCCGTGTCCTAAGTTCCGACTGCTGCAACTCATGGAGCTGAAGAGGCTGCTCAGAGGACCACATCTCTTCTCCAGCCAAAGCCTCAGCACCCTTTCTCCACAGACCCAGGCTGCCCAGAGCACCACAGCTCTTCTCCAGACAAAGCCTCAGCACCGTTTCTCTACAAACCCAACATCTCCTGCAGCACCTTTCCTCCACAGACTCAAACTGGCTTGGGGGGTTGAGGGGTGTGGCAATATAATTCCTTTCCTCTTCTCTCTCTCTTCTCCCCCTCTCTATTTTCTCCCTCTCCTCTCCTTATGTCCACTTTATTTATCCAATAAATAGTCTAGCTGTTGATATTTTGGCCTCATTTGTGCCTCTAATTTCACATCATGGGAATATTCAAAAGAACTGAGTCTCTTTCCCTCTCCGGACTGAGACAGTGGTGCAGAGGTACCTGCTTCCTAGTGTGATCTTGTCATTGCAGGGAAATTTGTCACTTTCCAAAAATCCACATCTGTGTTCTTGCAGACTGAATTTTTTGAGGATCATTCAACTGCATCATGATGGATATTACCCCTTTTTGAAACATTGATGTAAACAGGGAAAAGTTTGAGTGGATCAAAGGTCTTTGGAGTCAAGGGTGAGCTCAACAGGTTCATGAGTGCTATTTTTTTAACCTGTAATACTTCCAGTCAAGGAGACTTTTGTTGGGACAGACACAGCTGGCAGCCTAATATGTGAATGTGTATCCATTGTCAACAAAAAAGTATTGGTTTCTTTGGTAATTTTGTTTCATTTGATGATTAAATCTTACCACTGGGAAGAAATGGAATGCACCTAATAAAGAGAGGGGAAAATGCATTTCTTCACAAACCTGATAACTCAGTGCAAAGGCTTTTAAGTGTTCACTGGAAGTGAGGACTACAGCTCTGAAGTAATTAATTAAAATGTGACAAAAAAGGTAAGAGGGAGACTCTCAAAACCCCTCTCAGAAAGGGAGGGAGTTCAGAAGCTTTTCTCAAGATGCCTGCAAAGTATCATTAAAATAATGCATAAAACTTGTTCAACAAACAGTATGAACTGCAAGGTTGTGCACAGTCAGAGGGCTATGAATAACTTTAAATACATGGTACTAGTGTGACAGCTTGGCCAGAGTATTGCCATGAATTGTATGTGATATTTAGGGAGGCTATGCAAGGAAAAAGAGGAAAAGGATTTAACTTTCTCTAAAGGAAATCTTTGACTTCACACAGCTTCACTGTTAAATTGAGGATATAGCTGTTGAATATATAGGACTAGATCTGAAGGAATAGTAAAGCAATATTTTTTTTGTGGGCTTTGTTGCATGATGTGAGCAAGAAGATTGAATGGATGTGTCTAGAGACAAACTGCAAAATTCTCCTTTCAAAGGCCTTTATCCTCATGCCCTGGTTGTCCAGGTGCTCAGACTTCTGCAGGCAGGGTAGCATAGCATTTTGAAATCAGTTCAGAAAGTTTCCGTATTGCATTGCTAACAATTATCTGACTCAAGCAATGAGTAGCTAGCAAGGATTAAAATATGACCTGGACAAGCTGGAGAGGTGGGATCCAGGTGAACCTCATGAGGTTCAACATGAGCAAGCGCAAGTTCCTGCACCTATACTGGAAGAATCCGCACTCTCAATACAGGTGGGGGGAGGAGGTGATAGAAAGCAGCCCTGAGGGAAAGGACTTGGGGGTGCTGATGGACAAGAAGCTGGACATGAGCAGGGAGTGTGAGCTTGCAGTGCAGAGGGCCAATGGCAGCCTGGGCTGCATCAAAAGCAGCATTGGCAGCAGATCCAGAGCGGTGATTCTGCCACATTGCTCAACTCTTATGAGACCTCACCTGGAGTACCCCATCCAGGCCTGGAGCCCTCAGTACAGGAAGGACATGGACCTGATTGAGTGGGTCCAGAGGAGGGCCAAAAAAAATCATCAGGGCTCTGGAACATCTCTCCTGTGAAGACAGCCTGAGAGTGCTGGGGTTGTTCTGCAAGGAAAAGAGAAAGTTCTGGGAAGGCATTATAGCAGCCTTCCAGTACCTGAAAGGGGCCTTTGAGAAAACTCTGGAATGACTATTTACAAAGGCCTGTAGCAATAGGACAAGGGGCAGCATTTTTAAACTAGAGCAAGTTAGATTTAAGTTGGATATTAGGAAGAAGTTCTTTACTATGAGGGTGGTAGAAGTCTGGAACAATTTTCCCAGGAAGGTGGAGGAGACCCCATCTGTGGAGACATTCAAAGTCCATGAGGCTCTGAACAACCTCATGTAGCTGGGATGCCAGTGTTTACCACACGGGAGTGGGTTAGACAACCTTCAAGGGTCCCTTTCAAGCTAATTCATTCTAGGATTCTATGATCTTCAGTTGTAGCAACTACAACTGATTACATTCAGGAACGGATAAAAAATAAGTAATAGGGATAGGACTCTGGATTTTAGAGAAGCATGCTCCCTTATCTAGGGAACAGCTACTTTTTTTTTCTTTTTTTGTCTCTCCAAAAGCAATTAAACTGCTGTTTTAACCTTAGGAAATTAATACTATACATTGTGTTTCTGTAAACCAAAGGTTAGCACTTTTAAACCATTCGTAGAATCTGTGACTTGATTTTAAAACCACAAACTCATTTGTTTGTTTATTTACTTATGTCTCACTGCTACAACTGTGTGTGACTGTCAGGCCAAAAAAGTAACATTCTTCTTCAAGTAGTAAGCAGACAGGGGCATCTTGGATTAGCACCAGTGTTTTCAGTCAGCTATCCCTGCTGTAAATGCTAATAATGGAGTCCTAATTACCATGTAACTGCCATTGAAATTATTCCATAAAAACAATTTCATTCCAGCTTGACTAGCACCTGGATTCCCCTGATAAGCAAGGAAAAGAATAGGAAAAAAAAACCCAAACAACCAACAACAAAACTCCAAAATAACAACCCCTTCAAAATAGACTCCACAAAATAGCCTGCATTCCATTAAGGAATCCTTGAGGGATCAGTCACTAAGTAACTGAAAAACAAAACCAAAGTTATACCTCACATATGAATATGTACCTCTTGTGTTTGTTGTTGTTTTATTCTACGTTGTGTTCAGAATGTAATAATAGGATAGATGAAGGGTGAAAATTTGATACAATGTGAATCTTTTATAATCCGAGTCTTCATTATTCACACTGAGAAACTGATTATACTGAGATAATACCATAGCTTTTAGAAGGTTGCTCATTAGTCAAAATATGAATATTCTTACAGGTATGTGGAACACGGGGCAGAAAACAAGAGAAAGCAGTAATTAATCTTGCTTCAGGACTGGAAGTATTACTACATGGCTAATGTAAAAGGCTACCTGAACAAACAATCCTGGTAGAAAACCTGCACAGCATGACACTTAAGCAGAGAACATTATCATTCTGCAACCATCCTAGTATTCTCATGTGAAGTTCAGTAACAACTGGTGAGTCTACTGTGTTCAGACGGTGTCAATTCAAGTATTTCTACATGAGGCTCAATTGCATCATGAAGACCCAACCTAAGAAAGTATTTTAAGCCATGGCTAAAGTTAATGAGCAAAGTGAGTTGAAGCCAGTGGTTTTGTATGTATATGTAAATGTTTCTGAATCTGTTCCTTTTTCAGATAATCACATCTGCAGTTTAATCAAGGCTATAAAATATAATGTTGAAGGAGTTAATGAGTGCTCAGTGCCTTGTTCAGTAGCTCATGCAATTTTCAATTTTGGTGTGGCTGTTTTTACAATTATAGAGGGTAATTTTCTATTATTCAATTCACTGTTTGTTTTTACATGTCTGTTTTGTGATGAAATGAGCTGTCCATTCATGGTATGACAGATTACCCCAAATACAGATGACTACAGTGTGAATGTGAATATTTGGTAAAACTGTTACACCCCCTCGTCCTTGTTGACCTTTGCAAAGACTACAAAGGCCAGCAAATATCACTTAAAATGAAAAAAATCATGCATATGATAACAGAACAAGCAAACACTTTGGCCCTCAATCTAGGTTTCAACAAGATATAGAAAACCAGGAAGATTTTTAGAAACATCATGTGCACCCCTTGTGGAGGGTTGAGAGAAAAGGCCTAGCACTCCCTCCCCCACAAAGAGGAAAAAAAAATCACAGCTAACTCAATCGGAAAAGCAAAAGGAATGCTATATTTACAAGCAAAAATGAAATGGAGGTTATATATATACACAATATACAGTATTTACAATATATATACAGGAATATACAGCAAAGAAAAATACAGGACAGAGGAGGGTTCCCCCTCTGTACCCCCCTCTCTCCCCCTACCTCCCTTTTTTCCCAAAAAGGGCTAGAGAGAGAGAAGGTAATTAATAAGGATGAAATTTTGTTAGGCCTCAAAAGCGCATGCAGGATTAGTGCTTATCTGGTATCCAAGGTCAAACTCCGGCTGCTCAGAAGCAGACAGGCTGGAAAAGCAGGACAGAGAGAAGCTGAGAAAAAATTCCAACTGAACTAAAACTTAAAGTTGCATTCTACCAATCTACCAATGAAATTCGTTTAGAATATCTGATTGTTTTTGTTATTATTCCAAAACATTCAGCCAGAGTGTTCCAGCACTATCCCTTTCTTAAAGGCACAGCCTCAAATGGTCACAACCCTAGAGTAAACATTTGATTGACACATATTGATAATCATAAAACAGGTAGGTAGGAAAAAAAAAAAAAGATGAAAAAAACCCTAAAGATTATGAAACTCAATTTTATGCATTCACAAGTAATACTGTAATAATTTCTGGTTAGGATATTTCAGAAAGATGTGAAATTTCAAAGTAGGTGACAAAAAAAAAAAAAGTAATTGCAAATATCAAATAATGTTTGTGGTAAGCAAAAATAAAAAGGCCAGGATTTGAAGAAACTTAAAAGGAATATTAATAACAGAGAATGTGACAAGGCTCATAAAATAATAAAGAGTAAACTGAAGACAATTCTAGTACTCCACTGTATTTTTTTTTTTTTTTTCAGTCTACTTGAAGGTGAATTAAAAATTTAAAAAAGAAACATCAAATCTGGATAGTAGCAAACTGTCTTTATTAGCAGGGAAAAAAAGAGAGCACCTTTCTTTACAGTCTTGTGTTCAGTAATTTCCAGACTCTCCACGCAAAGAAAAGAATAATTAAAGTACATACACATGCAGCTGTCCCATTTTACTTGGCAACTGCCAATTGGATTTATATATATATACACATACAAACACTCAAACTGCATAAGAAGGAGCTTCATGCAGTGAAGTCAGGCTGAAACGTCAGTTAATACGTGACACCAGGTTAGCTGTGGATATTTTGCTTTCATAACCATGTCCACCTTCTTCCCATTAATGTGAAAAAGATGTTATCTGGACATATCTTTCAAGATATTTTCAAAGCTTTGGCTGCTGCTTTGATAAAGGTATACAGGAAGACACTTGTGCCATGCTTATTGCCACAAATATACTATTGCATAAGAGAAAGCAAGATATTCAGTAAATGAGTGAGTGGCTGAAGACATTACTTCCCTGGGGGTTCCAGTTCATTCTACCTCTCTTAAGGAAAAGAGTTACAGGAGTCAGGAGTATAAGTGTACAAAAGTCCTGAAAAATCAATGATAACTATGCTGCTAGTCATTTCTTCTGAGACTGACATTAGGTTAGGTGATAAGGTAATAAGTATATAGGCACTTTTTAAATAAGCATTATAAAACTTTGTGTTTATGGAGGAGGAGCACACTCTTGAACACAGATGTATTGATTGTTTATTGTTATAGAATTCATTAATTTATAACTAATAATATGGTAAATAGGAATATAAATTAAAATATCAGCAACTTTTTATTAATATGAAAAATTTCCAAAAATGTATCAAAGAGGTTTGGTGTACAGATGGAATATATATTTGCAGTGGGAATGTATAATACTTAGGTAATGTAACAATTTTAATAACTTTAGGCAAACTGGAAAGAATAACAGAAAGAAAAGTGAGTCCCTGGGAGCAATAGGACACTTGGCACAGGGAGAGACTTGACAGGTTCAAATGGGCCAATAGGGCAACCAAAGTCAGCAAACAGTTACCCAATGAAATGGGACTGTGCCAGGCTGTAGCCAGGAAAGGCAGAAACACAGGCCTGCTCTGGGAAAAGCAGTGGCCAGTACGCGTGTTCTTACTCCAAAAGGAGACTGCTTACCAGACATCTTGGTGCCTATTCTTGTGTCCCTTTTCCCATGTTACCCCATACTCCTACTGGGAAGAGGAGAGTGGGACCATGTCTAGACACACTAGGATTTGTCTGGGTTTGTGCTGGGCCTTTTTGGACCTACTACCACAGTTATGAAATAATTGTATATGTGTTTTCATTATTAATCTTGTGAAACAACAGTGTTTTTCATGTAAGTGTCACCGTTTAAGGAGCAAGGCAGAGCTCTCTTTAACCCTTCCCAAAGTAGTTAAAGAAAAGCACTCCAGACAGAATTGGATAGAATTAGAAAGTTGGAATGGAATAGAATAGAACAGAACAGAACAGAACAGAACAGAACAGAATAGACCAGGTTGGAAAAGACCTTTGAGATCATTGAGTCCAACCTATCATCCAACACTATCTAATCAGCTGAGCCATGGCACCAAGCTCCCCATCCAGTCTCCTCCTAAACACCTCCAGTGATGGTGACTCCACCACCTCCCTAGGCAGCCCATTCCAATGGGCAATCACTCTTTCTGTGAAGAATGTCTTCCTAACATCCAGCCTAAACTTCCTCTGCTGCAGCTTGACACTGTGTCCTCTTGTTCTGGTGCTGGTTGTCTGGAAGAAGAGACCAACCCCCTCCTGTCTACAGCCTCCCTTCAGTTAGTTGTAGACAGCAAGAAGGTCTCCTCTGAGCCTCCTCTTCTCCAGGCTAGGCAACCCCAGCTCCCCCAGCCTTTCCTCACAGGGCTTGTGCTCCAAACCCCTCACCAGCTTTGTTGCTCTCCTCTGGACACATTCCAGCAACTCAGTATCTCTCCTAAACTGAGGGGCCCAGAACTGGACACAGAGCTCAAGGTGTGGCCTGACCAGTGCTGAGTACAGGGGCAGAGTGACTTCCCTGCTCCTGCTGGCCACACTACTCCTGATACAGGCCAGGATGCCATTGACTTGGCCACCTGGGCACACTGCTGGCTCATGTTCACCCTACTATCCACCAGTACCCCCAGGCCCCTTTCTGCATGGCCACTCTCCAGCTACTCTGACCCCAGCCTGTAGCACTGCATGGGGTTTGTTGTGGCCAATGTGTAGAACCCAGCACTTAGACGTGTTAAATCTCATGCCACTGCATTCTGCCCATCTGTCCAGCCTGATTATGTCTGATTACTAGTAAAGCATATAGCTAGAAATATTTCTGTTCTTTTATTTTTTTCATAGTTTATTTTTCCATAGTTATTAACATAATTGCTGCATTACTTTATCATCTCTGCATTAATGCTAGCAGATGAAACACGTCAGGAGCTTGCACTAACTGAAGTCTCATGCTAAATCATTATTTCAGTTAGCCAATGCCCTTGAACTTGCTTTGGCTAGCTCTGGTCCCTCCAGTCTCACTGTCATTCTCACCAGCTACTTCATCTGCTAAGCACTTAATTGCTACAATAATATACCTCTCTCTTCTGTTCCTCCATGTATCAATTCTCACTGATGCTCTGCTCACAGCAAGCCCTCAGATATGCAATTTATTTTGAACTTTTACTGTGAGGTGTTTGCCCTGTAAGCTTTGATTTTCACTGAGCAAAAAGCCACTTTGAATAAATCCTGATTATAGTAATTTGTCCATTTAGATATTTCGTTGTTAAAATGTCCAGCATTTGTTTTATGCGCAGGATTTGTACTTGTCTTTTTTGCCTAATTACATGAAAACACGACACATTCTTTCTTGATCTTTCTTCAGTCCAATGTTTTTGGTAGTCAAGCATTCAGCAGGTACTAGTTTAACAAACAAAATACTTCCCATAGAAACTTTCAAGACTGCATTCCAAAAAATATAGTGGCTGGCATACTGTTACACCATCTGAGATTATTTAAAGAACACCAGAATGCTTACAAGGGAAGTTGATACAACTGCCAACTTCATAAAAAAAAAGTTTGTCATAGATTTTTAAGAGGTAGGAAGAGGAGAGAGATATTAAAATCTTCCTGAAGAAACCCCTCATTTGTGTTTTCAGATAATTTTGTGTGTCCTTTGTAGGCTTAATATTATGTTAGAACTCATGAAAGTGCCTTTTTTTGAAATGTACCACATGAATGCTGTCGATTGGCATGAATAGCAGATCCTCATTTGTGGCTGAGAAAGTCTGAATTATCATTAGGACTAACACACTGCTATCCTATACCACAATTAGAACAAATAAGAAAAGTCGAATTTTATGATCCCATAGCAGAAGCTGTCAGTTGACCAAATAATATAAAACATAAAAAGGATAAGAAAAGATTGTTATGTATGCATTATTAGCTTTATTGCTTGATAAATAATGGATACATAGGTACAGCACATAGTGTAAGAATGTAATTTTTACTATTATACTGGTTTTGACTGTAGAAATGTAATAAATTTGCTGTCTTTATAATTGGTCACTTTCATTTACTTCCTCATATTTTTGGCAACATGGAGAGGAGAGGAGAGCTATAGTCTGTATTCTGTTGATTTGTTATCCCATTTTCCTTTACTATAGTAATTTGTTTCTCAGAGAACAAGATGAGATGCGGATAATCAGTTGAAAGTTGTGTACTTTGTATTGATGCAGGACATAGTAGAACAAGTGATGCATCAATGACTGCAGCAGCAAGTCTCTAGCAAATTCTGCCTTCACTTGCAGCTGGTTATTGAAAATGTTGCTGAGTCATTAGACAGTCATTTGCTTAGTCTTTCAACAGCCCATTTATCATAAGCCCATAGAGACATAACCTGAAGAATTCAAAAGCCCTAAGCTAAATTTTGGTTCTGGTAGTTTTGATGCTTGATCACTAGCACATGGAATATGGAGACAAGGAGAGTCGTCATGACCATCAAACATTAGCTGAATATCATAGGTGTTCCCTCTTTGTGAAACAACCAAGTCAAACAAAATCCACATAAACAAATAATAATAAAAAACCTAGTAACACACCAAAGACCCTTCTGTTTGCAGTGCTTCTAAAGAAACTAGTCTTGGCCATGGCCCACTGTACTTCCTAATATTTTGGAAAATATGTAGCAGAGCGCTCCACAAAAGTGGTGCCCCAGGGAGGTGGTGGAGTTGCCGTCCCTAGAGGTGTTCAAGAGGGGACTGGACGTGGCACTTGGTGCCATGGTCTAGTAGTCATGAGGTGTTGGGTGACAGGTTTGACTTGATGATTCTTGAGGTCTTTTCCAACCTTGTTGATTCTATGATTCTATGATTCTATGATTCTATGATTCTAAGTCATGCAGAAACCAGAAACAAAGTATGAGTTCCCATCTCTGTTGTCCTGCTGATAGCTATATAAGTATTGGTGATATTGCTTGTAATTTCCCAGGCATACCAGTAAATAAATTACTGTGTTTCTAGCTGGAGAAAAAGAAAACCCAGCACAAACACAGCCACTTATACCTTGATTTTTGTTATCTACATGCCATGCCTGTAAATCTATTTAGTTACAGATTTTAATTTGTCATTTGATAGATTTTGTCTTTTTTTCTAGGATCAAACATTTTATTTGTTTTAAATAGAGCAGAAAAAAGCAACAAGCATAACAGGCATGTGAGAAGAAAATAATTTGATTAAATATGAAACATTCAAACATTGAATTATTTGCATCCTTAGTTCACTGTAGTTGGGATATCCCATACACTGATTTTTAAAAATAGGTAAACAACAAAAGAATGAATGTTTGTCAAATAATTGTCAAATAGTCACTAATTGTCAAATAGTCAGTAAATTCATTAATTCAAATAAAATAATGTATTAGATCCAAGTGCTAATGGAGCTGACACACTACTTAACCTAGCACTTTCAAGCAAACTGAATTGAGAGACATCCTGAAGTTAAAGCTGAATTACAGCTTTCATTTTTCATCCATGCTGAAGTTCTTTGCAGCCTGCATTCTGACATGATAAAAAAGACTAAAAAGCTAACTAAATAAATCTATTCATTTTGATCATCACATCTCAGAAATAACAACTTTGCATCTTGTGTTCTCCTGTTGGCGCAGTAATTATCACTCAAATATAGCAAATGGTCAAAACAAGGAAGAACATGGGAGTAACTTAGGAGATAGGTCATTCTAAAATGCAGTATTGAATACTATAAAGTTAATCTTGTTTTCATATATATGAATGATAAAAGTCAGGGAAAATAATTAAAATTTTACATGGATCTCTCTTCATATACTCTTTTTCTCAGTCTCTTGTATTTTGTCTCAGCCTTAAGTCTGATATTAACAAAAAGGAGTAGTGTGTTTGGTTGATTGGTTGTTTTTTGTCTTGGTTTGAGTTTTTATTGTTGTTGGGGGAGTAGCTGTTTGTTTGGCTTTCTTCTTTTTCTATTGAAAGTGGAACAGTTTCAGTTTTCTTTTAAATGTCCATCAGACCCATTGCTTCCCATTACATGGTGAACACTTCTGGATATCTTGTACTGTCAAAATACCAAAGCACACATATACTTAATAAGATCATCGATGTGTTACTCAGTTTAGTGCTATGTTATAACTGCTATAGGTTTGCCTCACAGAATCACAGAATGATAGTGGTTGGAAGGGACCTCTGGAGATCATCAGGTCCAACACCCCTGCCAAAGGAGGTTCACATAAAGCAGATTGCACAGAACAGTATCCAGTCAGGTTTTCAATTAATACAGAGACTCCACCATCTCTCTGGACAGCTTGTTCAAGTGCTCTACCACCCTCAAAGGAAAGAATTTCCTCCTCATGTTTAGGTGGAACTTCTTATGTTCAACTTTGTGCCCCTTACCACTTGTCCTGTCACTGGCACCACTGAAAAAATACTTTCCCCATCCTTCTGATATCTGCCCTTCAAGTATTTAACATCATTGTTAAGATCTCACCTCAGTCTTCTCTCCTCTAGCTAAACAGCTGCAAGTCTTTCAATGTGCCTCATCACATGTAAGATCATATGCTTGGTGCCATGGGTTAGCTGTTTGGGTGGGTTGGATTGGTTGATGGGTTGGACACGATGATCTTGAAGGTCTCTTCCAACCTGGTTTGGTTTATTCTAATAAAGGTTTATTCTAAAGGATGAGCAGAGGGCTGGAGCTCCTCTGCTGTGGAGACAGCCTGAGAGAGTTGGGGCTGATGTTGACATGTGGTAACTTACATGAAGTTTAAGCAACTGTCCCCATCCCTGGAGGTGTTCAAGAGGGGATTGGATGTGGCACTTGGAGCCATGGTTTAGTCATGAGGTCTGTGGACAGGTTGGACTTGATGATCTTTGAGGTCTCTTCCAACCTTGGTGATATTGTGTATATTGTGTAGATAATGGCAGTGTTGTAACAACTGTTTAGAAAGAAAATATCACAATTGATCAGAATTTTTTTAAAAATAATTTCAAAAATGTTTTGCTGAAAAAATGTGTGCTTTTGATTTTTTGGATGTAAGCATTTATTATTGAAAGCCTTTATTGACAGTCTCCATATTTCTTGAACTATTGGAAGACTCAATAAACAGTAATTTTGAAAATTCCCAGGCAACCAGCACCAGAACAAGAGGACACAGTCTCAAGCTGCACCACGGGAAGTCTAGGCTTAAGGTGAGGAGAAAGTTCTTCACAGAGAGGGTTGTTAGCCATTGGAATGGGCTGCCCAGGGAGGTGGTGGAGTCACCATCCCTGGAGGTGTTCAAGAGGGTATTGGATGTGGCACTTGGTGCCATGGTCTAGTAGTCATGATGTGTTGGATGACAGGTTGGACTTGATGATCTTTGAGGTCTTTTCCAACCTTATTGATTCTATGATTCTATGATTCAATGATTCTATGATTATAATTCATTAGATAAATTAGGAATTTTTCAACCACATCTAGAAATCACTAGAAATGTTTTATATAAAAGATCATATAAATAAAAATGGTAAATATATGTGGTGAGAAAGACTTTATTAAAAGTGATTTCTCAATATGAAGAATAATCTCAAGATAAAATAAATAGTATTCATTATATCCCTAATTTTTGTTTCAGACTTGAATGAAGATCCTGTATGCTGCAAAAAAAAATGCTACGGTCTATATTTGGAATAATGCCGTTATTATGAACATCTATAATTTCTGACATACAATATAGAATCATTTAGGTTGGAAAAGATCCTTAAGGTCATCAAGTCCAACCATTAACCTAGCACTGCCAAGTACCTCACTAAACCATGCCACTAAGTGCCACATCTACACATCTTTTGAATACCTCTAGGGATGGTGTTTTTTCTAATATCCAGCCTAAGTCTCCCCTGAAACAACTTGAGGCCATTTCCTCATGTCCTGTTGTTACTTGGTAGAAGAGACTGAGATCCTACCCTGGTGCAACCTGATTTCAGGTAGCTGTAGAGAGTGATAAGGCTTCCCTTCGTCCTGTTTTTCTCCAGGCTTAACAGTTCCAGTTCCTTCATCTGCTCCATATAAGAATTGCACTCTAGACCCTTCATCATCTTCATTGCTTTTCTTTAAATGCATTCTGTCATCTCAACGTCTTTCTTGCAGTGAGAGGCTCAAAACTGAACCCAGCACTTGAAATGAAGTGTCAAAAGTGCCAAGTATGAAAGTGCTTCCTTATTCCTGCTGAGTGCATTACTTCTGATTCAAGCCAGGATGTTTATATGCCTCCTTAGCATATAAATATTTTGTGCTCAGTCTCAGAAAGTTTTTGGTTTCACATTTTTCAGGAAAAAAATAAAGAGTTTTGATTTATGTATATGCTGCAGTTATGAAAAAAATAGGCTATATATATACTGTAAGCATGGAAGATATTGATATATAACATCATTGCATTTTTTTTAAAACCAGTGGTTGCTTTAACACATTCATAATAATAGAATTTTATAAAAACCTCACCTAACCAAATTATGTGATATGCCTTTAATACAAAGGTGTATGCTCCTTTGTATTGTATAACCATGGTCCAAACATACAATTGCCTCCTTGCAGCTTTGCTTATTAAATAAATTCTAAACTGCAGTTATGATGGTTTCATTGTTCATAAAATTAATAACTGCTGCAAGATAACAATCTCAAGTAATACAGTGTACCAGTATTAGTCACCATTAGGTGTACTGCAAGAAGCAACAAAAAGGAGTCCCCAAAGTCCTCTGTCAATTTATCTCTGTCTTGACCTACAACCCCCCTGGTGTTCCATCCCTGGCCTTCTCTTTGTCCTGGAACAGGCATTAACAAACCAGCTAAACGTGTTTGGTTACTGCCCTTTGTCCTCGATCCCCATTGCAGGGTCCAGGTTTGAGGTCGAGGAGCAAATAGGCAGGTGCCTTTGAGGCTTCCTGGAGGGGGTGGAAGCTGGACCCCGAGCCTCATGTTTCATAGAGGCAACTGCACGTGTCAGAGGCTATTTGAGAAGGCGTGTGCAGTTTTGCCTGCCATACAACACTTTGAACTGATTGGCAGGATTTGAATAGCTAATGTGCCTTTGGGCTGTTCTGTTTTCAAAAAGAGAATTTATAGGGGTTGATTTTAGAGACCACATCTCTCTCATATATCTTATCGCTCTCATATCTCTTATCTCTATGTAACCACACACCCCCCAACCCCCATCCCCCCTTCATTAATTGGATCCAAGGTGGCAACAGACACCTACTTCTTCAGGGCCATTAGCTTCTTTTGTCCCAGAAGCATAGTGTTGGAGTCACAGGTCTCCACTACAGCAGTGTGCTCTCCCTCTCTCTCACTTCCTCTAATTTTGGATACTACCTTTTGGATTATTTCTGCATCTTGGATTACGACTATGAACTCAGAGCATTGCTTCAATCAGCAAAGGTTTTGGTAGTTAACAGCTCAGTTGTTTGTGAGTAACTTTCGCTACTTTACCTGGCATTTCCAAGGTTTATAGCCTGTTTACATTTCAGTATTTCAGTATTCCTAAGGTTGGAAGGGACCTCCAAGATCATCAAGTCCAACCTGTCACCACAGACCTCACGACTAGAGTAGGGAGGACACTACTGCCCACTGCAGGCTTGAACTCATGACCTTCCCACTAAGGGTCTTATGTGCTACCAACTGAGCCACCTGTTGCTTAACTCTGTTGTGAACCCAAGGTGGTCCATCTTGCCACCAGAGGTGGCACTGTTGGTTTTTTTTGCGCATATAAGAACTTTCCACTTTGTTCCTCTGTATTCCAAGTTCTGAGTCTCCTAAACTCTTTTTCTACTGGTTATTAATATCCTATTGCGTGTAATCAACCTATCATCAGCCAAGCAAATGAACCTGGATCAAATTGGTGTGGAATATTTTTTTACTATTCAATAAATCATATTCATATTTTCTCATATTTCTGGCTTATCAATATCATCAAAAGCTATAGCGTCCTTAAGCAAAGACTGACAACTGTGCCAAATTGTGACAGATTATGTTGTTGATACATAATATTGACATTTTTCCCCAAGGGACAATATAATTACCAGGATAAAATAGAAATAAGATAAATGAACCAGAAACAAAATCTTATTAAAAAAAAAAAAAAAAAAAAAAGACATGTTTTAACAGAGACATGAGAGAAAGCAGCACTTAAAAAATATAAGATGCTTTAAAGACTCACATCCTCATCTCAATATATCTGCAGTCACTGATACTTTAGATAACTTTACAAATTATTTATTTGGAATAAAATAGAGTTTTACTTTCTTATAAAAGCTGTGTTAACATTCCGCATGTCTTAGCCACTTATCTCGCCGTATAAGTTTTTGTGTTCTTCTGTAGTATTTGCTTTTTCAAGCTTCCATCCAAAAGAGAGTTTTTGGTGACTATAATAAAGGTTGCCTCTATTCTTTGACATGACTTTTGATTATTGCTTCTATCATAGAATCAAAGCATCATAGAATTAATAAGGTTGGAAAAGACCTCAAAGATCATCAAGTCCAACCTGTCACCACAGACCTCATGACTACTAAACCATGGCACCAAATGCCACATCCAATCCCTTCTTGAACACCTCCAGGGATGGTGACTCCACCACCTCCCTGGGCAGCCCATTCCAATGGCTAACAACTCTCTCTGCGAAGAACTTTCTCCTCACCTCGAGCCTGAACTTCCCGTGGTGCAGCTTGAGACTGTGTCCTCTTGTTCTGGTGCTGATTGCCTGGGACCAAACCCCTCCTGTCTACAATCTCCCTTCAGGTAGTTGTAGACAGCAATAAGGTCTCCCCTGAGCCTCCTCTTCTCTGGGCTAATTGTATTTATTTATTTTCCCCTTTTCTGTATTTCTTTTTCTTTCACAGCTTTAAGCTTCATTTTCTCTTTCCTAATCTTGTAGTTGACTCGTCATCCTCTTTAGCTTTAAGTTTCTTGTCTGTCTTTCCTGATGTGCTGTTAGTTCATTTTTGTCTCTTCACATGTACAGATACTGCTTTTCTCTTCTTGTTCTGCTAACTTGAACTAAATTCTAACATCTATCTTTTTCCTTCTCATACCTCTTAATTATTCTATTACTACATAGTCCTTCAGAGTCTGATGCCTTTTATTTTTTCCCTGCGTGAACTGTATTATTTTATATTTTCTGCATGGGGAACAGTTAGTTAACCACATTAGGAATATTTGATTGTCAAAGAGGAAAAAAAAAAAACCAAAAAAAAAAGCAGCCTCATAATTTCTTTCTGGCCTATTTCAGCTTAAACAGGCCGGGAAGCAAAATTCTTGCTGCAAAGACTATTCATCTGTTGTGAGAAAGGGGGTGAACTGCCATAATCACATTCAGTCATTCATTTTTAGGGGCAGTGATACTTGAGTGCTAATGTGATAATGAAGCCAAATGTGAGGATTGTCTCTTCCAGAGTTCCATGTGTACAGAGAAGTGTAACAAGCAGACTAGTGATCATTCAAGAACAGCAGACATACTTCCCAAGGACTTTAAGCAGAGCTTTCTATGAAGAAAAAAGTCTATTTATGCCACCTTTTTGAAGTACACCACATCATAGCTGAAGGTTCTGATCCTTTATATTAGGTGTATTCTTGGAGCATCTTCAGTCACTATAGCTCATCTGAGAGGAAGGGTATTTAGATTCAGAAACTAGAAAGTACTGCTGTGTCCTGTAATATACACTTCACTTAATCTCTTACATATTCATTACCTCCAAAAGGGGTAGTGGAGAAAAATGAATGTGTTTAGATGTGGCATGATATTTGTAAAAGCCAATGCAGGAATGATCAGAATGCTTCCATAAGAGGAATGAAATAAACAAATAAATAAATGAGTCAAGCACATTTGTCATAATGGGGAAAGAAATCCTAATTTGCCTCTAGGTGCAGTCAACATTATGCATCACAGTGTGCATTAAGCACAGGAATAACATTTTGAACTGTCTTAATACATTAGAAAGAGTAACCAGAACATCCATGTAGATGCCTCTATGCAAAACCAATTCTGAACATAAAATGGAGTTTAAAATAATTTAATTTAAACTGTATGGATTAAATCCATACAGAAAAGGTGAGCAGAATGTATAGTGGCTGAAATGAAGGAATGGCTGAGCAGATTTGAATACTGATTTAAATAGCAAACCAACTATTATGTAGGCAGGAAATTTGAAATTATTCTTTCAGTGAGGACAAAAATTGAAAATATGTGAAATCAGGAAGTGCTGCAAATTGTGCAGAGGGAAGAAAAGCGAAGGGAATAACTATTGCAATATTAATTATCCTGGCTCCTACACAACTTCTTCTGAGGCCATTTCAGTCTGATTTGATTCTTTACAATTTCCAGTGATAGCCCTTACTTAGGGTTGCTTACAGGTAGTAGAAGAAAAGGAGGAACAGAGAAGGAGGGCAACAAGAAGCATTAACACAATATGAGGGAGGAGAAAACCATCACAAACACTGTGCTTATACTTGGATGCAAAACAGCTTTTGTTGGGCATGTTGTCAAAGGGTTACTATTTCTTAGCAGGGCAGTTGCTGGAAAACAGCTTTTATTCTTCTATAATATTGTTCAAAATATTTACCTTGTTTTTGAGATACAAAGAAATGATGTCTAGGAAAAACAATTGCCCTTGAACAACTTACAAATATATATATATATATATATAAAATAATATAATAATATAACAATATAATATATATAATATAATAATATATATTTATATATATATAAATAAAGACAATATATTAGTTTAATTGAAAGTGATGACATTAATGGTGATTCATGAAGTTTACTGCTACTTATCTAGTCTAGTAAGCACAAAACTAGATATGACTAAATCAGTCTTCCAAAAATGAGAACAAGCTGAGCACATTACAAGGAACCAATAATGAATTATTTGATTTCAGCTGAGGCAGAGCTGTTTCCTCAAATGCTGTATATATATACCCTTTTCCACCTTTTTTCCTAGCTCCAAGTCTTTGTGCAACTTAGCATAAATGTATAAACATAAATTCAATTTCCCTTTAAAGTCTCCTCATGCATAAAAGTTACTCATTTAGATTCTTTACAGGAATTTTCATGACCAAAAATAAAACTTACCAAGTTGTGTGATGAAAAAAAAAAAAAAGTGGGACATAATAGGACTGAATTTTGTAAAAGAAAAAAAGAAAGAAAGGAAAAAGTACATCTAATAAAAATAATTCAGTAATAGGGAACACAAGTGGTTATTAGAGGTTTTTAAGAAACCCTTTTATTCACCTTTCTCTTAGACATATTTTGATATAGATTTATAAACTTGGCAGGTGAGAGAAAATTATAAAATACTTCTCCAATGAAAAACAACCTGCAAATTGAAAATGAAACAGTTTCTGCAAAACTAGACTCTTCTTGGAGAGTGAAAAGAAAATCACCACAAGATGGCTCCCCAGCTTCTCCAAATATCAGGTGTTTTTTTTTCCCCCTCTCTTCACTTTTTTTTTAATCAAGCTACTTTCCACTGAAGGCATTGATTATCTTATAGAAGTCTGGAGTACAGCTGAACAGACTGTGGATTAGAGCCTTGTCTAATAAAATAATAGCTATTTTTACATTAAATCCCTGGAGATCTCTTTGAAAGGTAATTCTGTTACTTTAATTTCTGTACCCCATAAAAGGCTGTTATCTAGTTTGTGCTTCTGTTCTTCTTTTTTTTTTTTTTCCTCTCTTTTTTTTTCCTCTCCCTTTTTTTTTTTTTTTTTTAACTTTCCTAACAGACAAAGATTGGCTCAGAGAATTCAAACTGATTTGGAGTTTAAGCCTCCTGCTTTTAAAGGCTAAAGCAGCTTATGCTCCTAAGATCTTGAAGTTTCTAAAACTACTATAATTTTCATGTTGCATATTTTTTTAATTATTATTTTTCTTGGCCACTATTTTTTTTTTCAAAAGTAGGACCAAAATATAAAGGTGTGAGCTATTCGAGGGATGATGTTCCCAAAACAATCTGAAGTCACTCTAGAATACACATCATTCTTAAAGAAAATTCAGAATTTGTGGTAAATTTTTTATTTTATTTAAAAATCAAAACAAATTTGAGTTACAACACCACATTCAATTAGTCAAAACAGCACGCATTTATTTTAGAATAGCACTTCTAGGATTAATAGGTTTTGCCGGAAGGATGTTATTGATACAGTATTCCTAATATAAAGTCACAGCAGAAGAAAGAACAGAAGAACCTTAGGGGGTTAGAAGTGGAAAATTTAGCATAGAAAAAGTACTTGGCAGAACAGAAATCTTTTCAGTGTGTTTACAACAGAAAGACAGACTTTTACGTATGCTGAATAATAATCTGTTTTCTTTGCAAGATCTGCGCTGTAAGTCTAAGAGCCTTTCATCACAGAGGAAGCAAGAGTGGCAGAGTTCACTGCAAACTATGTGCTGCAAACCTGAATGTTTGCACTTCCACAAGGTCAGAAGTGCAAGTTATGTCCATTCTGTCTTTTAAGCCTGTTTGTGAATTCTCTCTTCAGGCCAAAGTCATTGATCCATCACACTACCTATAAATTTTCACTCAGTCACAGGGCAACATTTGCTTATAAACTGTGATCTATAATTCTTAATGCAGAGAAAACAAAATACAAGAATGTGCTCCTTGTTCAAGTGCGGAAAGCAAAAATCATACTTTCATTAAAACAAAGCTGCTATTTTCCAGAAAAAAAAAAAAAAAAGAAAAAAAAGACAGAAAATATCTGAAGAAGAATAATAACTAGGAGGATGAAGGAAACTGGAAATAAGTATAAATTTATAAAATTGAAAGAAGGTTTATTAAAGGTTCAGATGAGAAATTAGAAAATTGGGTTGTCCCAAGTCTTGGGTATAAGAATTTCATGGATATATTCAGCAATCAGTATATCAGGACAGTATGAAAAATCTGGAATATGACAGTGTCAAGGCCTGGCAGAAATGGAAGTTTAAGTGTAGGGATCCAGCAACTTAGCAATTCACATTGAATTCTGACCTGTATTTCCAATGTGCTATTGCGCTACTGTGTTCAGACGATATAGTATCCTTAAAGTAGTGAAGACAAATTTTAAGCATAGTTTTACCCCTCCACGTTCTCTTGTTCTAAGTCAGGAAGTCTTTTTGAAAGTAGTCATGCCTGTTTTACAAATTATTTGATCTTTCTGGATCTCAGCCCTAAACAGCAAATGCAAAAGTAAATTGCAATCAGGGAAATCGTTGACTCACTGAGACACTGAAACCCAGCTGGTGCATTATTTCACCCTTAGTATGGTCTGTCAGGAAGAAATATTTCTTCATCTACATTAAGAGTATTTCCTTCCATCTGGCAGAGGAGACTTTCTCTTCAAGAGCAAAGAGTTTTAGTGCATTCTGGGGGTTATTAATTCATTTATTTATTTTTCTACTTATTTTCTCAATTTGACGATAAAACTCGTAACAGATTCCTGTATTATTGATTTAACATTCACTACTCATAAAAACAGGTATAATGAGGTAATTAAAGATTGCTTGTGAAAAATGATGAGGATTGCCGGCTACCTTTTGCTTAATCTATGTCATTATGGCAAAATGTTTTCAAGCCACCGTAGTGGCATTAAACCCAAGAGGAGAATTTTAGCCCAAATGAGTTGGTGCCATTCCCTGTGTTGCAAACCTTGTCCTCATTCAGATTTTACATACCTATTGATTTAGACAGAAAAAGACATTCTTACAAATATTTTAAAAACACACAATGTCACAAGAAGCATTAGTAACTGTCTTGAATTATTCAGTAATCACATCTATATAATGTATATTAGAACATCAATCAATGGAATAGGCTTATCTTCTCAGAAAGAAAGTATGGAGCTGCTGTTTTGTTAAAAATTGTTACTTCCATTTCTGAACAGAGCAATTTTTAAAATTCCTTGAGTAAAATGCTATCCCTAGAGAAAGATGGAAAGTTCCTTCAATCAGTTTAGTAGCCACAAATTCACGGCAACATAAAAATGTTGAAACCTATACACTTAATTTACTTCACTCAGACAAATATTATTTCTTTACACAGTTAAAATATTAACCAATTGCAGAAAAACAAGGGAAAATAATGAAGACCCTTGTTTAATCCATTCACAGGATGAGTTCTCAATCACATCTGGTTTTGTCTGCCTATCAGTATAGAGTAGCTACATGCATTTATATGCATTATATACCATTACAGAGACAGATGACAAACAGGACAGACATGAAAAAATAAAATCTTAACACTTGCAGCTTTTCCTAAGATTACACAACAATGAAATGGGGGTGGGGGGGGTTTAATATCTTGATGAAGTGCATTTTAAAGCCATTCTTCACAAAATCAAAGAATCACAGAACTCTTTCCATATATATATATATGTACATATATGTACTTAATAAGAGAACAAATTGATCTTCTATGAAATCATACATAAAAGTAGATAGCAATGATCTGTCCACCAATATTGTGGGTGGTTTTGCTTAAGCACTTCAGTGAATTGAGCTTTCTAGAAGTTCATCCACAGCTCTGTGAAATCCGTGCAACATTTTCCAGTGATCTCAAGTAATCTTTAATTAAAACAAAACTACAGTCATATGTTTTTATTCAAGCATCTTTAACACACTGAAACTGTGTTACAAATCAGCTTAGAAAATTAAATAAGCATAATCTTGAATCAACTTTAATATCTGATTTGAAAAGACAAAAGACAACCTGTTTCTCTGAGATATATTTTGTTCAATTGAAATTAGATTTTTATTTTCTCTTGTGGATGCTGAAATGATAAATAATTCTGTCTAATTTGTGTGATGAAAAATTAGGAGCTTCTTTGCAAGGTTACTCTTTTTAAAAATGTATATATTTAATTAACAGAAATATGCCACAGATTAATGTATTTTGAATGGTATTAGGTGAAAAGTAATGAATGACGAACTCCAGAGCATCGGAGTGAAAAAGTTTCTTCATTCTCTTTTAATAATTCATGAGCAAAATTTTGTAGCTATTACCAATAGAATTCAGAATGGTCTTCCTGCTCAAAGTGAAATTCTCTTAGATTAGTCACCAAGCTGTACAAGAATTCCTAGGACCTAGCTATTACTTTTTCCTGTTTCCATAGAAACATGTCAGCATGATGAATATGGAAAATGGTGCTTTAAAATAATCTTCATTTTGCACAGAAAATGAAAACATATTTGTGTAAAGTAGCAATTGTGTTAAAGTACCTTATCCTATTTTCCGTCAGTACAGCAGCAGTTTCTACGAGGATGAGAATATGAGCATTAACCAGGAGCAAGACAGCCAGACTTCTTCAGCTTACTGATTCAAGTTTGTGAGTGGAGAGCTAGCCCCCCAGGTTATCCTAAAGATAGAATCCAAAAGTTTCCTGAAGTTTCAGATCTCTTTCTATTTTGTACTATAGCACAGTTGCTGCAGTGAGGAGATTTGATGTTCCTTCAAACCTCCAGAAATTTACTCGAACATTGTCTCCCCTAACAGAGAAAGCTGGTGTATATGAATCAGCCTTGTAAGCCTCATTCAAAGTTATTTTTAAAAATTTAAAGGAAATGTAAGAAAAAAATAAAATAAACCAAACCAACCAATGAAACAAACAAAAACACACACACACCCTTTGACCCCCTGCACTGTATTTTTTTTTCATATTCAAAACTATTTGCCTCCATAGAATTAATTAGAATTTAATCATTCTCTCTGAAGAAGTAGAATAGAATAGAATAGAATAGAATAGAATAGAATAGAATAGAATAGAATAGAATAGAATAGAATAGAATAGAATAGAATAGAATAGAATGGAATGGAATAGAATAGAATAGAATAGACCAGGTTGAAAGAGACCTTCAAGATCATCGCCTCCAACCCATTATCCAACACCATCTAGTCAACTAAACCATGGCACCTAGCATCCCATCAAGTCTCCTTCTAAACACATCCAATGATGGTGACTCCACCACCTCCACAGGCAGCACATTCCAATAGGCAATTACTCTCTCTATGAATAATTTCTTCTTAACATCCAGTATAAACCTCCCCTGGTGCATCTTGAGACTGTGTCCTCTTGTTCTGGTGCTGGTTGCCTGGGAGAAGAGACCAGCCCCT